>NW_019417521.1:15382-66933 GCF_000390285.2 Anoplophora glabripennis
CATAAAGTAAATAATTACTAAAAATATTTTACAGTAATTCATTCATTATTTTATAATAACAATATCACGTTAATCACTACACTATGTGGGCGAACAAAATTATAAAGCTAACCCTGGAAACTTGTGACGTCAACCGAAAAATGGCGTACATATTTACCTTTTATATATTCCTTTTTTTTACTTACCTAAAGAAGGAAACTTTTCGCTTCTCTTCACCAACTCGATCACTTGTATTTATACAAAGTTTTACAATACACTTGCCCATGACAAAACGTCTAATTATCGAAATCACAGCGATGCGTAGACGTCAAATGCTAGGACACGACTGAGCGCTGGTCTCCAAATCAGGCTCCAAAGTGTTTTCACCAAAGTCGCTCTATAAGCCAGTCTAGGTGGTCTGTGATTAAGAACTATTTGACAATAAGTCCAACGAAACTGATATTTTTCAACATTCTTATCATATAAACACTGGCCTCCCTAAATGGGGATAAAAATATTTTATCATATAAACACTGGTCGAGAAATGCTTCCTAAGGGAGCTACGCCTCCCTAAATGGAGCCTCAAAAAATTTATTTTTTTTAATATCTCCGAAATGGGTTGAAGGAAAATTATGAATTTTGACACCGCGAACGTTCAAACGCTTTCAAAAATGATCTGGGGCGTCTCAATTGGGGGGGCGCCACTTAAAATTTGCCCCAATTTTTTTGCTTGTCGAAATTTTCAAATTCTGAGGCCAACATATGATAGACCTTCATTTCATCTACAAAAAAGGTATTCTTTATTTCTTTCGATAAAATCCTCAATTTCCAAGAAAAACGGATTTAAGTGCTTGGAAAAGCACACTTTGGGAAGTGTTATAACATATTTATTATAAATATTTCGTCTGTGCAATTTTTTTGAATTTTTTTCATCACTTAGAAACTAAGAATAGTTCCATTTTCAGAAAATGCCATCGAATTGTAGGTCCAGAGCCGCTAACCCGAGCTCCGAAATATATTTTTGTCTAGTTACACCATTTTGTATCTATTCATTTTTTTTGTAAATTCGGGGCCTAATTTTATTAAAACCATCGAAAAAATGTAAGACAGTTAATATTTTTTGTAAAATAGAGCTTGTTTATTAATTTTTAAAACAGAATACGTTTATGTAGTGTGTAAATATTACAATGTCTTTTCTTACTTCATTCTTCTGCAGATGCTTCTAGTAGTATTAACCGTAGTTTTATGAAGAGTGATATATAATTACCCACGAAGTATTGGTAAAAATATTGTTTCAGTTTTATATTATGACATACCTAAATTGCCTCGACACTGTTGGGGCGCGCAGCATGGGTGCCACTGCTGCGCGCCCCTTTTTTATTGTTGGCCGGCCTATTGCTAACATGACCACGGTCTTTACACCTGTACATTTGAACCTGCGAAGAATCTTTATGTTTCAGTTGATGCCGTTTCATATAGTCCTTGTATTTAGTTTCGTACTAGCAGTCTTTACACGTGTACATTTGAACCTGCGAAGGTTCTTTGTGTTTCAGTCGGTGATTTTTCATATGACACTTGTATTTAGTTTCGTAATCGCAGTCATTACACTTGTACATTTAAACCTGCGAAGGAACTTTATGTTTCAGTTGGTGATTTTTCACATTATTTTTGTATTTAGTTTCGTAATCGCAGTCGTTACACCTGTACATTTGAACCTGCGAAGGATCTTTATGTTTCAGTTGGTGCTTTTTAATATTATTTTTGTATTTAGTTTCATAATTGCAGTTTTTACACCTGTACATTTGCACCTGCGAAGGATCGTTGTGTTTCAGTTGGTGTTTTTTCATATCACCCTTGTATTTAGTTTCGTAATCGCAGTCGTTACACCCGTACAATTGCACCTGGGAAGGATCTCTATGCTGCAGTTGATGCTTATTAATAACACTCTTGTATTTAGTTTCAAAATCGCAGTCGTTACACTTGAACATTTGAAGCTGCGAAGGACCTTTATGTTTCAGTTGGTGCTTTTTAATATTATTTTTGTATTTAGTTTCGAAATCGCAGTCATTACACCTGTACGTTTGAACCTGCGAAGGATCTTTATGCTTTAGTTGGTGTCCTTTCATATCTTTGCTGCATTTAGTTTCGTAACTGCAGTCGTTACACCTGTACATTTGAACCTGGGAAGCATCTTTATGCTTCAGTTGGTGTCTTTTTATATTTCTGCTGTATTTAGTTTCGTAACTGCAGTCGGTACACCTGTAGATTTGAACCTGCGAAGGATCTTTGTGTTTCAGTTGGTGTTTTTTCATATCATCCTTGTATTTAGTTTCGTAATCGCAGTCGTTACACCTGTACAATTGCACCTGGGAAGGATCTTTATGCTTCAGTTGGTGCCGTTTGATATGACTCTTGTTTATAGTTTCGTAATCGCAGTCATTACACCTATACGTTTGAACCTGCGAAGGATCTTTATGTTTCAGTTGGTGCCGTTTGATATGACTCTTGTTTATAGTTTTGTAACCGCAGTCATTACACCTATACATTTGAACCTGCGAAGGATCTTTATGTTTGAGTTGGTGATTTTTCACATTACTTTTGTATTTAGTTTCGAAATCGCAGTCTTTGCACTTGTACATTTGAATCTGCAAAGGATCTTTATGCCTCGACAGGTGCCTCTGAAGTGATTTCTCATTTTCAGTTTTATACTCACACGATTCACATTTATACACTTCCGAATCGTTCTCGTGTCTCACAAAGTGTGCGGTAAAAGGGATCTCACTTCCAGTTTCGTAAATGCATTTATCACATTTGTATAATACTTTGCGCTCCTGCTTGGTTTTCATTTCTGATCCATTCTGCTGTTTATATCCAACCTCTTCTTCATTTTTACAGACACTCTCCTCGAATGGCATCTTATCGGAGCACTGCAGTGGCGTGTCGCTGAAAAAATTGAACATTTAACACTCCCGCTGCCAATATCTCCTAAATGAAGAAATTTATTTTTGTTTCGGAAATTGGGGTTGTTAGGTCTCTCGAATAGCTTTAAATTGTAGTCAGAATTGTTAGTTCAAATCTTTCTCTATGGATGGCATGGCGATACCAAAAAATTTTTTGTTCCCTGGAACGTGGCGTAGCCCATCTAAAATATCGTTAAATTTTGAGTAATTTTTGTAATGTAAAGTTTTTCCCAATATTTACTTGTTTTCGAGACATGTCGACTTCAATATGCATTGTATGATATTACAGGAAAACCTATTATTTTATTTTAATTACACCGAGACAAAATATTCTTTTAAAATATTGTTATATGGCTTTATTCACATCGCATACTAATAATAAATTATATAAAAAAATTGTGAAAACACCTGTGCATGCTCGCCCAGTTCGTTCTGCGGAAAACATTGCTGTTGTTCGAGATAGTGTGGCAGAAGAGCCGTCAACCTCGACTCGTCGTCATGCCCAACAATTGAACATCTCACGAACATCACTGACGCGAATTTTGAATAAAGATTTGAATTTACACGCTTACAAGGTTCAATTGACTCAAGAGCTGAAGCCTACTGACCATTTCAAGCGTCATCAATACGCCGAACGGCTGGTCGAACAAACAGAAGTGAATGGTGACTTTACAAAGAAAATCATCTTCAGCGACGAGGCACACTTTCACCTCAGTTGATTCGTTAACAAGCAGAACTGCCGCATTTGGGCAAATGAGAATCCACGAGCGATTGTTGAAAAGTCGATGCATCCACAAAGAGTGACTGTTTGTTGCGGTTTATGGGCTGGCGGCGTCATCGGGCCGTACTTCTTCGAAAATGAGGTCGGCCAAGCAGTTACCGCGAATGGTGTTCGCTATCGCGAGATGATAACGGACTTCTTGTGGCCAGAAATTGCGGATATGGACCTGGACGATATGTGGTTCCAACAGGATGGTGCCACTTGCCACACAGCCAACGAAACAATGGCTCTTTTGCGCGAGCAATTCAATGGCCGTGTTATCTCACGTTGTGGCGATGTTAATTGGCCGCCACGATCATGTGATTTGACACCGTTGGACTTCTTTCTTTGGGATATTTAAAAGAAAAAGTGTACGTCAATAAGCCAAGACCAATTCAAGAGCTAAAGGATAAGATAATTCGGCACATTAACGACACTGAACCTCAATTATGTCTCAGTCATTGAAAATACGGACCATCGGATAGATGTATGCCACCGAAGCCGTGACGAGCATTTGGCCGATATTTTGTTTCACACATAATTGTCATAGATCCTTTTACCATAATAAAAAACTTTTTGTTTTATTTACAATTAACATTGTGCGTTTTGGTTGGACCACCCTTTAGAATGGTAAATCTTGTAAGGGGCAGAGACGCACCGTATTTTATCAAATGTTATTAAAAAATGCAGTTATAGGTGGCTCATGTCATTTGTTTAAAATAAAACAATGACACATATTAGTTTTCCAATAATTACAGTTTTATCGGTTTGCGTCTTTCAATTTAACTATACTAGTTATACGGTTTTTACCATTATACAATTTTTTTTCTGTAGTTGATCATTTGTTTTTTTATAATTTATTGTTTGTTAGTTACTATGTGGTGTGAATAAAGTCATTATAACAATATTTTAAAAGAATATTTTATGTCGGTGTGTTTAGATAAAATAATAGATTTTCCTGTAATATCATACATTACATATTGAAGTCGACATATCTCGAAAACAAGTAAATATAGGGAAAAACTTTATATTACAAAAATTACTCAAAATTTAACGATCTTTCAGATGGGCCTCATTTCCATGTTCCAGGGATCAAAACATTTTTTAGTATCGCCTCGCCATCTATACAGAAAGATTTGAACTAGCAGTTATAACTATAATTTGAAGCTATTCGAGGGACCTAACAACCCCAATTTCCGGAACTAAAATAATTTTCTTCATTTCGAAGATATTGGCAGCGGGAGTGTTAAATGGTACACCCTGTATACACATGCCAAAATGTCGCAATTTACAAAAAATGACTAATAAAAGGGCATATTTCCATTTGAAGTTAATGAGATGTTTTTATTAACTAATTATACATTTGTACCCCCGTACCAGAACAATTCAGTGCTTGCTGTCATTTCTGTCGTCGTCACCCTTAGACTTGTTTGAAATATGTGTTATTGAAAAGGATAGTAACATCCAAACATTTTCACAAACAAACATTCAATTATTATAAGTTTATGAACTCTGCAAGGCATTTATATAATTTTTATGCCATTCAAATAGCGTAATAACAAAGTATAAAGCTGGAATAAGACAAGGAATTTAGATTTTGACATTTTATTAATAAAAAATTCAGATCAAACAGTTGTGACATTTTGGTAGGGGTGTAGCTGGCAGCGACCAGGTACATCTGTCACGGCATAACAACCAAAAGAACCATCGTACTTTAAACCTATTAGTTCTAGTAGTCTTTTGAATTGTCACACACAACAAAATTCAAATATTAAATAATACCACAATAAGAATACTCCTCAATAACGATTACCCTATTTCTCTTCACGATGTTATCCTTAACGATAATTGATTCAACGATAGTACTAATAACATAATTTTAATTTTAATGACGAATCGATCCGAATTTCTTATAACAAATTTAATTATTAAAAAAGATATTAGCGAGATGCTATCTATAAAGTCATACAATAATTCCATCAACAAAAAGTCAGAGAATTTATTAAATTTTAAGTAAATAGTAACACCCTGCATTTCACCTTAAAAGACGTTACTACTATATCAATTATGTAAGTGATATTTTCCATTTTATCCAGAAATGTCTTGTCAGTGCGTACAGTCAGGTCCAAATATAATTAAAATATTTATTCGCTAATATTGCTTGTTGTATGTATGTATAATATGGTGCTGCATTTTTATGCAGTTGGCCCTCCAAAAATGTTTTTAAGAAGATTTACCAAATGAAATAAAAGGTGGAAATAAAAAAAACTCTGCGGTAGCTGTTTTTTTTACTGTTCACCTTTGGCAAAAGTGATGAAAGAACAAAAGATACAAGAGTATTTTGAATGATTGCATTATTTCACAATTTCATTGTACGTGGTATGTATTTTCATATTAATTATAATCGGATATATCACTTCTAGTTTTTCTTTTGGAAAATCATTTATTACTACAGTCGAGCCGTTGGATCTTTACGTTTATGTCATCAACGTACATAAATACAATAAAAGACAAATGTTGAATTGCTTCGTTAGTTTATGTTTTATAAGCAAAAAAACTTTAAAAAAATGCGTTTTCTGCATAAAAATGTTTATAAAAAATTAATTGTAAATTGGAGTAGGAAACATACAAGCGTATATCTATAGATTGTCTTTCATATGATGACAGTCCGTTTGCTACTAGTATTTTTCTCACAAACAAAACCTCTATTGATAGACCTAATTTTCTACGAGTTCTGTCGTTATTTCAGTAAATAGAGCTTAAGTGAGCATACAAATGTGAATCCTCACTATTTCTTAAATAAACAGTAATTCATGAACACAACTGCTGATTTGACCTCGTTTGAAATCTCAGTTCATACCATTACGCTTGATGACCAGAAAGTAAAGATCCAACGGCTCGACTGTAGATGTTACTAGATATTGGTGTTGCGTATTAGATACCAGTTGGGGCATGTAGCCAATAAGTCTACGAATTTAGATACCTTTTGCATATCTAGATTTCTGGTCTGGAGTTTGTCTGACTTTATTTGATAAGGTTTCTTACAAGATATTTTTCAAATTTGAATTAGGCCGATAGCTTTAAAATAGCTTAAAAATTTATTTTCTTCTTGCAATCCGCTTACATAACCACTAATCGTTTTGTAACTCGGTGAGAGATATATCGTTTTCGTTTCAAGAAAATTACGACTTCTACCTACAGTAAATAAAAATCACTGAATCAATCTAATCAGTGGCAGGTGGGACTACCCCCCTCCCCCCCCCCAAGGGGTCGCCTATGTATCTGATTTAAAACCATACCGATTGTTTTATAACAATCTTACATTTTTTCCTAATAATTTGTTAACCTAACTCTTCAAGATTGTTTACTAACATAATCTTATAATTTGTTAGTTTATCGTCAGATGGCATGTATTCGCGAAGTATCAGACCACGGACTTTTTTTTTTAAATTAATGTTAAAATAGTCTTCTCTTACCTCCTTTCCTCATCTTCCGATTTTATGTCGATATTTTCAGCTTTAATTGACATTTCTATTTTGTTACTATCGAATTCTTTGTCCAAGTTTTCAGTCTTAACGAGTAAATCAAGTGGAGACGTATCTATTTGACTTCGTGAGACTGAACTATCAAAAATACTTTTAATTTTTTCTTCCACTTCTAAGCAATCTTTTAGGAAATTATTGTGAGTGCACACAGAACCAAAGCATTCCTTACATATAACGGGATCTTTGACGATGTTTATAATCTGCAAAGTATTGTTTTCTAAATTCTGAGAAATGCAAGTATTTAATATCGTTCATACCAGTTCAGGAGCCAGTTTCTCGATAGCTTCAAGTTCCTCTTCACGTATACACCTAAACTCACTATCTACTGGCTCCATACACAATCGACATATTTTCTGACTATCTGAAATATCCATTGACTCGCTTGTCTTTTCCTTCGTATACACATCTCTTATATCGAGCTGTAACATTTTCTCACAATCCAAATATGGAATAATTGTGTAATCGGTCTTCAGACAAGCCGACTTAAATTCTAATGCCGCATATAATTTTCTTCTGCAAACGCTACATATAACCTCTTTGTTCTCGTTATCAAATTTCTGAAAAATATGCAAGTTTAAACAGAAATAAAATAAGTGTAGTGGAAAATAACAATTAAATACTAAAGGCTGCTTTACATTTGAGACTGCTAGGATCTAATCTAATTAGATTTCACCGACTTACCAATTTCAGCAAAAGAACATCCAAAATGTCTCTGATAACGTTGTCTACCACTTCAAAACTTGTATCTATTATAGATTTAATGCAAAGTCTACACGAACTTTCCTTAACATCACTCATTGCTCTACAACAATCTTCTTTCGAGTATAAAAATAACAGAAACTCATCACCCGTCACTTACTTCTAACCTTCTTGTGGCGGTGTAGGCAGGGTGGCCAACCAGCCTTTACCGATTGGCGATTACTTAAAGAACTTTTCCGGTTTACTCCTAATTGCTCACAACTTTAGAATATCAATATCAAGATAGTTTTTTTTATAAATGATAACTGACGGCCATCTGATGGGCGCATATGTTTGATTTTATTTTACCATTTTTAATTTAATTGTCAATGTTGCCAAACGTCAAAAGCTGGGGCGCGTTCACAATTATTGTCGGTTGTATGCCGGGCACACGGTTCGTAAAAAAGACGGTCCAGTAATAGACTGAAATTATGGGCGTGGCTTATATCATACTACGTCACAAGATTGCTAACCTTTAGGATTCATGTTCAAAGAAGACAATTAAAAAATTTTATTTAATGTTTTTCCTAGGGCTGTTTGGCAAAACCGTGGTGGGTTCGATTAAATCCCGCACGCGACAGGAAAATTCGAAGGAATTTTCCTGTCGTACCCGTGGATGTTTGTGATTGTTGAGGTAGAGGATATTGTAAGTTAGCAGGCAAAAAGGGCCAAGCATGGCATACTTGCTGTTAAGCTTCATGACCTTTACCTTTTTCTTTTAATGTGTTTCCTAAGGATAAAAACTTAGAAAGATATGAGTGGAACGGTGTAAAAGACGCGATTTGTTTAATCATATAACTGGACATATTTTGTAATATAAGTTATTACATAATGCAATTGACTGTCCTTCTTTACTTTCATTGTTAAATATTCATATACCTAGATTACAATCTCGTTTTTCTTCATTGTTTTATTTACCTATGTCAAGAATTAATATTCAAAAATACTCTCCTCTTTTTCAAATGTGTGATAAATATAATCTGTTTCAAAATCAGTTTGACATTTTTAATTGTAATATAGCCATAATTAAAAAAGTTACATTTACAAACTAAATTATATTTGTTTTTTGTTTTTTTCATTTATATACTGTTTTGTCTAATTGTTTACGTATGTAATGTTGTGTATTGTTACTTGATGTAGTTTTCTGTTTCTACCTACCCTGTAATTGGAATTTCTGTAGGGTAGTGTATTGTCTAAATAAATAAATAAATAAATAAATAAATAAATACACATTTTGAAGACTCAAACTTTGAACGCGATCTTCAAGCAGAGTTATTAAGTTTATCATCAAGAAAAAGACTTGAAGAAAACAGATTAAATGTTAAATTTCTATTTTAACTGATTGTATTCACTTCAAAAAATAAATGTAAACTTTGGTGTAACCTAGGTAGGTAGGCACTTATTGTTTTTGATAAAGCAATACTTATATTTTTACCTGTTTAAAATGCCAGCACAAATAAAACAGCATTCATCCGTAGAGAGCACTTTGTTAATAAAATTCTGCTGCACTTAGGAACCAATTGCAAAATTCAAGACGATTGGGGAAATCAGCTGCTTCTAAAGCTTGAACTTTTTGAAAATGTGTTGTTAACTCCTTTGCGGGAAAAATTCGGGAGATATGGAGGGTGGTAGATTTGAATAAACGCTTTAAATTGTTAATGGTTTTGTAACCGTGTGTAGTGTATTTTGTATATTTGGGTATTTAGTAGTGTGCCGACTTTTTTATTTGATAAAATACGGTGTGCCTACAAACAGGCAACTACCTCTGTTTTATTTATGTTCTTTTAACGAAAGTTTACTTCGAGAAGTCAGGCTTGTTAAAACATTCTACACTAAGTTAATACAATTGTTAAAATTATTTATAATAAAATGCAGCAAGCTCATTTATTCACTTAAATACGTTTAACAGTAAATGTGAACCACACATTATGATGTGAACTTGGCAACGCTGTTCGCTTCAGCTGACAATTGTTCGTGACATTACGTTACAAAATTTTCCGAGCATCCGGGCATCTGCCAGGGCCGCCCTCGTAGCGGGAGTTATGGGTTGATTTCCTTCATTTTTAAGTCAAGTAAAACATTTTTTTTTGCTGATTTTCTGTCTTTATTAAGCCTTCCGAATATGTGGTTAAAATTAATGACATTATGACTGAATCACCCTGTATATTAGTGAATATTTAGACTGATATTGATAATTTATGTAGCAAATTGAACAAAATATGTATAGTTTCAGAATCTTTGCCAAGTATTTGAATGAAAGCTCACTACGTATGATATATCTTTCAAATTTTGAAGCAAGTATGAGATCAGGAATAATTTTTTGGGGGAGTAGCAATATCCAAAAAATATTTGTGTTACAAAAAAGAGTTTTACGAATAATGTACAAATTAGATTATAGTCAAACATGTAGAGGTTTATTTAAACAAAAAAGGTTATTGACAGTTTTTGCAGTTTTCGTTTATGAATGTCTTGTATATGTAGTAAAAAACAGAGAGCTATTTATGATTCATAATGTCGGTCATGGGTACAACACTCGTAGTATACATATTACTTATCCGATACACAGGTTAGCTATAACTGAGAAGAGTACACAATATATATGTATTAAACTTTATAATAAACTTCTGGAAAGTATAAAAAATATTAAAGGACTTCATAAATTTAAGGTGATTAAAAAAATGTTAGTAGAATTAGAACCATATAGTTTAAATGATTATTTGTTTTTAGGTATTCTTTAGTTTACAATACTGACAATATTTCATTTTTGGTGTAGATACAATGGTCTGTTACAGTGTAGCTCTCTGAAATAAATATTATTATTATACCAAACCTGCGACAGTTGTCATATTGTGTTCCTTACCCGTCACAACCAAGCTAAACTGTGCGAAACAAATGGAAACATCATTTTAAGAAAAGGGAGATGTTTGTTCGTAAATAAAATGAAAACCACTGGGTTTAGGTATAGGGAAACTTTAACAAAGTTACACCTAATTTTAGTGCAGAATGCGAATACGTTAAGAAAATTAGGGGTTTCCGTTTAAAAATTTCGAGTTTTCCACATTTTCTGAACTTCATATTCGATAATTGTTTTTGACCACACTGTATAAAAACTGGAAAATTTTCATGTCAAATTCAATAAATTAGATCTTCCTCTACAAAATGTCCAATTTGCACAAAAAAATAAACCTTAAATTTTGCTGACAGTCTGCATCTGTCAATTTTTGCTTAAAAATCAAAATATCTCGGAAACGGTCAGTCCTGAGTATGGAGTGCGCTATACGTTTTCAACTTAAAAATATATGCCCTTTCCAAAAATACAATAATATACAGGGGGTTCCATTTAAAATAAGTACCGGCTTCCGGTATAACCGGAAGTACGATGACCTTGAAAATATTTTAGCTTGATAGGCCCACGGTCCGTATCACCATCGCAATTTTAAAAAATCCTTCGAGCGGTTTCCCATATATCCATCTATGGAGGTCGTGGTGAGACACCCTGTATAGTTGTCGACCAAATTAATATAAAATAAATGTTTTTATTTCTTTGGAAGAAAAATTTTAATTTTCTGCTGCCCTTATATATATTTGCTGTACCTAGTAACCCTATTTCGGATTATCACAGATCGAACCAAAAAATAGTTGTATGTTAAGTATCCATTCTCTTTTACATGAAATTCATGAAAATATGTGTCTCAATAATAACCAGATTCGTGTTCAGCACCTTCGAAAACGAATTCATTTTCAATTCCATATACATGCATTGTAAAAATAAAAGACAAATGCATAGTTTTCTCTGTGGACAAATAAAACATTAGCTTAAATGTCTTTTGTTTTTTTTATTCAGGTTAGAACGTATAAATCTTCTTCTTCTTTAAAACTTGAATACTTGATCATATCTAGGCTTGATTGTAGCGACAGCAATTTTGTAATTACGTGTTACTCACTAACCGTAACTAGAGATGGGCAATTCGAATCATTTTAATGATGCGCATGATGCAAAGGGTGACAATTCACACCTGCAAACTTTTATTTGTGCATCAACTGAGGTGTCCTCAAAGACTCCCTATGCTCGGTTCTGATGCTTTTTGATATACTCTTTGTATTTAGTTTCAAAATTGCAGTTGCTACAGTTGTACATTTGAAGCAGTGAAGGATATTTATGTTTTTGTTGGTTTTTGACAGCATACTTGTTTTCAGTTTCGTAATCACAGTCGTTACACCTGTACATTTGAAGCAGTAAAGGATGTTTATGTTTCAGTTGGTGCATTTTGACAGTATACTTATATTTAGTTTCGTAATCGCAATCGTTACACCTGTACAGTTTGAACCTGTGAAGGATCTTTATGTTTCAGTTGGTGCTTTTTAACAGCATACTTGTATTTAGTTTCGAAATCGCAGTCATTACACTTGTACATTTGAACCTGCGAAGGATCTTTATGTTTCAGTTGATGTTTTTTCATATCAAACTTGTATTTAGTTTCGTAATCGCAGCCGTTACACCTGTACTTTTGAACCTGGGAAGGACCTTTATGTTTCAGTTGGTGTTTTTTCATATCACTCTTGTATTTAGTTTCGTAATCGCAGTCGTTACACCCGTACAATTGCACCTGGGAAGGATCTCTATGTTGCAGTTGATGCTGTTTGATATAACTCTTGTATTTAGTTTCGAAATCGCAGTCCTTACACCTGTACATTTGAACCTGTGAAGGATCTTTATGTTTCAGTTGGTGCCTTTTGAGAGTATACTTGTATTTAGTTTCAAAATCGCAGTCATTACACTTGTACGTTTGAACCTGCGAAGGACCTTTATGTTTTAGTTGGTGTTTTTTCATATGATCCTTGTATTTAGTTTCGAAATCACAGTCCTTACACCTGTACTTTTGAACCTGCGAGAGATCTTTATGTTGCAGTTGGTGCCGTTTGATATGACCCTTGTTTATAGTTTTGTAATTGCAGTCGTTACACCTGTACATTTGAACCTGTGAAGGATCTTTATGTTTCAGTTGATGCTGTTTGACAGCATACTTGTATTTAGTTTCGTAATCGTGGTCGTTGCACCTGTACAATTGCACCTGGGAAGGATCTCTATGCTGCAGTTGGTGCCGTTTGATATAACTCTTGTATTTAGTTTCGAAATCGCAGTCCTTACACCTGTACATTTGAACCTGCGAAGGATCTTTATGTTTTAGTTGGTGTACTTTTATATATCTGCTGTATTTAGTTTCGTAATTGCAGTCGTTACACCTGTACATTTGAACCTGAGAAGGATCTTTATGTTTCAATTGGTGTTGTTTCATAGCACCCTTGTATTTAGTTTTGAAATCGCACTCGTTACACCTGTACGTTTGAACCTGCGAAGGATCTTTATGCTTTAGTTGGTGTCCTTTCATATGTTTTCTGTATTTAGTTTCGTAATTGCAGTCGTTACACCTGTACATTTGAACCTGAGAAGGATCTTTGTGTTGCAGTTGGTGTTCTTTCATATCACCCTTGTATTTAGTTTCGTAATCGCAGTCGTTACACCCGTACAATTGCACCTGGGAAGGATCTCTATGCTGCAATTGATGCTGTTTGATATAACTCTTGTATTTAGTTTCGAAATCGCAGTCGTTACACCTGTACATTTGAACCTGAGAATGATCTTTATGTTTCAGTTGGTGCATTTTAATATAACTCTTGTATTTAGTTTCGAAATCGCACTCGTTACACCTGTACGTTTGAACCTGCGAAGGATCTTTATGTTTCAGTTGGTGTTGTTCCATAGCACCCTTGTATCTAGTTTCGTAATCGCAGTCGTTACACTTGTACATTTGAACCTGTGAAGGATCTTTATGCTTCAGTTGGTGCCGTTTGATATGACTCTTGTTTATAGTTTCGTAATTGCAATCATTACACTTGTACATTTGAATCTGCAAAGGATCTTTATGCCTCGACAGGTGCCTCTGAAGTGATTTCTCATTTTCAGTTTTATACTCACACGATTCACATTTATACACTTCCGAATCGTTCTCGTGTGTCACAAAGTGTGCCGTAAAACGGATCTCACTTCCAGTTGCGTAAATGCATTTATCACATTTGTACAATACTTTGCTCTCCTGCTTGGTTTTCATTTTTGATCCATTCTGCTGTTTATATCCATCCTCTTCTTCATTTTTACAGACAATTTCCTCGAATGGTACCTTATCGCAGCACTGCAGTGGCGTGTCGCTGAAAAAATTGAACATACAGGGTATTTTTATAAATCAAGTTTTAATTTTTAGGGGGTATAGATAGGGGTTATACAGGGTGTCCCGGAAATGGTGGGCATTTTTTCGGATATGGATAGATAATGAGAAAATAATGTCACAAGTTCATATAAAATTTTTTCCTCCGGGCTCACCCTGTAGAGTTATTAGCTCTTGAAGTTGAGAATTAAAAATGGTTTTTTTGCAGTAACTTTTGTATTTTTCAATAAATTTTGAAAATTTTTTGGCTGGATCTATAATTTTTAAGCTGCTTTGGATGATAATATGAAATCCTTGATAATAATTATGGGGGCCCGGGGGCAAAGCACCCACCACCAAAATTTTAGCAAAAAAATTTTTGTTCCCCTATACCACAAATTTTCCATCATTTTATAAAAATTTATGGTATTTTACGTAAAAAAGGTATACTTGTTGAATATCCATAAAATAGATATTTTTTGAGATAAACCCATTTAAAGAGGAAGGTACCATTTAATTTGGGACATTTTATTTAACAGAAACACAGATTTAATCGTGGTTGGCTTTGACATGTCAGAGTATGTCAAAGGCAATTATATTGTCAAACTTGTATACAGGGTGACCCCAGTTCGGGTTGCCTATACCTGAAATGGGTATAAAATTTCAATTGTCAAAAAAAATCTTTCTTCATAAAAATTTTTGCTTGTCCATAAGCCCTTGGCAAGATAGGAAAAAGTTGTTTGGAATTAAATTTTATGTTTAAATATGAAAGCATGGTCTTCTAGTTAATACTCGACATTCTGGGATATTCTAAAACTCTACTTATTTTTTAATACTTTCGGAAAAGCCATTCTATTTGTAAAATATTGCTTTATTGAAAAACAGATACACATGTTTGCATATTAATAATTTATTTCTTATATTAAATGAAGAAATGATACATTCGACCTACGCTGCATTTAGAAAAAGACTGGAGGTGTGTTGAACTTGATGGAATTCATATAGAATAGTTTTGTAATGGCGCGTACATACTGATTCTGCTGTGTTCTCAAAATAAATGTTGGATTAATGTTTTGAGGTTTTTGATCCCCCTGTATAAAAAATAAATTATTAATATGCAAACTTGTATATTTGTTTTTCAATAAAGCAATATTTTTTAAATAGAATGGCTTCCCCGAAAGTTTTAAAAAATAAGTAGAAACCTAGAATATCCCAGAATATCGAATATTAACTAGAAGGCTATGCTTTCATATTTAAACATAAAATTTAATTCCAAGCAACTTTTCCTCATTACTTTTTACGTAGCGTTTAGATTTAGGGTACTTTACTCTTTACTGTTTTTACCTTTTCCAAATTTTTGAACACCCTGTACATTAAATTGAAAAAATCACTAGTCTTTTGAATTGTCACACAACAAAATTCAAATATTAAGTAATACCACAATAAGAATACTCGTCAATAACGATTACCCTATTTCTCTTCACAATTGGAGATAATTGGGTTGTTCATGAAAAGAATTTAAATTATCACCTGCCTGTTTATTGGAAAGAGATATTTTACCCCAAAAATTTAGTAGATATGTTATAAAAATAAAATGTTTTAGGTGTATGACATGGGTAAAAAATTGTGGACGTCTTGATCTGCAGAAATTTCCACCACAACATTTACACCGGAACTACCGAATGTGTAGTTTGCATTTTGAAAACAAAATGTTGGCAGGATTTTCAAAGAGCAGACTTAAGAAGCAAGCAGTGCCCACATTATTTAATTTGAATCAGATTTCTGAAAAACCCGAAACGAGAGAACCACAAACAAAATCAAGTTCCGTTAAAGGTAAGATATATTTCACAGGGATGTGTACATTATTGTGAACATATATTTAAAGACTAATGAGCGTTCAAATAAAAACGAAGTGAATTTGGCTCTGAAAATTTGTATGTAGGACTTAGCTTAGTTAGACAAACTTAATAAAATTAACAATACTCCGAGCATCTTGAAAAATGTCTTTATAATTATTTGAGAAACATGTGAAAAGTGCTTGGAACAAGGTGGGGAACATTTTCAGCAACTGTATCACGAGTATTCGTTACAATAAAGATAAAGTTATGTAGTCAATCATATTGAAACTAACAGTGGCGATATAGTGGATTGACAGATGAGGTTAGTTGGTCGCTATGCTAGGCCCTACATCCAAATTTTCAGAACCAACTTGACTTCATTTTTATTTGAATGCTCGTTATTTTAATCTTTAAATATTATTAGGAAATCATTAGGTACTATCTGTTACTTTTTATAACAGAGTAATTGAAATATGCGGACTTTCATTTTCATATCGATAACCATTAAAATTAAATATTAAACCATTTTTTTAATGAATAAAATACTAAGCTTTGAAAAATTATGCACTTATTTTTTTTATAGGTAACATTTTGTCGATTCCAAGCACGTCACAATATCAAGACATCTCGTCCATCCCAAGTACTTCACAAACGGCTGTTAATTTATATGCGGAAAAGTCCATTTCTGGAGATGTAAGATACGTATTTACTATCGAGATGTTTGCTAATTCCCTCTTTCTTTAATTATTAGGTATATTTTTCGATAAATAACGGGTGTTGCATAATCTATAAACTCGTAATGGTTGATGTTTTGTTTTTCTATCATTCGCCTTTTTATAAATCTGAGTGAATAATGATTATTTTGGTTTTTACAGAGGTTGCTACTCAAACTTCTACAAGATTGACAGCCGATTCTCCATGAAAACGTAAATTATGATAAAAAATGAACATCTTGTAGAGACAATTAAAACAGAAATCTTCAGAAGCAGTACCTGCTTCAAAAATTAGTGAGACAGATATTTTACGTTACCGTAAAGACCATTTCTCGGACTCGGTAACAAATTTTATGTCAGCAAATTTAGATATGAACAGAAAAAAAGTAAAAGGTGTTCGATATTCCAATAAATTTAAACAGTTTGCTTTGACAGTGTACTTTTTAAGTCCACAGGCTTACAAATTTCTGACAAAAACATTTTGCTTGCCCTCTAAAAGTATTTTGTGCAGAATAACTCAAAAATGGGAAATAACTGCTGGAATCAATGATTTTATCTTTGAAGTCATTAAATCAAAAGTATCCAGTTTAAAAGAATATGCTAAAGATTGCTAAATTTGTATTGATGAAATGCCATTGAAAAGATTTTTATTTTATGATAGAGCAAAAGATAAAATAAAAGATGTTTGTGACAAAAGAATACCAAGATCGTCACAGACGTGTTGGAACACAAATTCTTAAACAGTCCAAACTATTTTTACTTACAAAGATGATGTTCTCACATGCTTTACGAATATTCAAATAGAACAACCAAAAAAATATAATTCCGAAACAACTATACAAGTTGCTGGATTTGCTAAATGGCTCGAAGCTGATTGTTACAAAAAATTCAAATAGATCTAGCAAAAATACAAACATCAATAAGAATATTTTGCAAAATCAGTTGAAAACATTCAAAATAGTTCCTCTCTCTTCAAAATGCACCCTCCCCCCTGTAGTCAAACCCACGGGTCGCCACTGTATCTGATTTAAAGCCATACCGATTGTTTTATAATGATCTTACATTTTTTCCTAATAATTTGTTAACCTAACTCTTGAAGATTGTTTACCAACATAATCTTATAATTTGTTAGTTCATCGTCAGATGATACGTATTCACGAAGTATCAAAACCGACTTATTTTTATAATTAATGTTAAAATAGTCTTCTCTTACCTGCTTTCCTCTTCTTCTGATTTGATGTCGATACTTTCAGCTTTGATGGACATTTCCATCTCGTTAATATAGAATTCTTTGTCCAATTTCTCAGTCTTAACGAATAAATCAGATGGTGACGTGTCTATCTGACTTACACTTGCTGCGCTATTAAAAATACCTCCAATTGTTTCCTGTACTTCCAAGCAATTTTTTAGGAAACTGTTGTGGGTGCACACAGAATCAAAACATTCCTTACATACAACGGGACCTCTGATGATATTTATATTCTGCAAAGTAGTTTCATTAAATTGCGAAAAATGTAACGATTTCATATCAGTGATACCATTTCAGGAGCCAATTTCTCGATGGCTTCAAGTTCCTCTTCACCTATGAACCTAACTTCACTTTCTACTGGGTGCATACACAATCGACATATTTTCCGACTGCAAACTAACTCGTTTTTCTTTTCCTGCATGTACACTTCTCTTAAGTCGAGCTGTAACATTTTTTCGCTGTCCACATAAGGAATAATTATGTTATCAGTATTCAGACAGGTCGACTTAAATTCTAATGCCCCATTTAATTTTCTTCTGCAAATGCTACATATAACCTCTTTGTTCTCGTTATCAAATTTCTGAAAAATATGCAAGTTTAAACAGAAAGAAAATAAGTGTAGTGGAAAATTAAATACTAAAAACTGCTTTACATTTGAGACTGCTAAGTTCTAATCTAATTAGATTTCACCGACTTACCAATTTCAGCAAAAGAACATCCAAAATGTCTCTGATAACGTTGTCTACCACTTCAAAACTTGTATCTGTTATAGATTTAATGCAAAGTCTACACGAAATTTCCTTAACATCACTCATTGCTCTAAAACAATCTTCTTTCGAGTACAAAAAGAATACAAACACGTCACCCATCACTTCTAACAGTTCTAACCTAATTGTGGCCATACCAGTGTTGCCAGATGGAAATTTTTGTCAACAGTAGAAATGTAGCCAAAAAAACAGGAGATTTCTTTTTTCAATAGGAGATTTTAATAAATATATTTTTTAATAGAGGAACACTAGTACATGCACAAAATATAGCAAAATATATAAATGTAGGAGTTCGTTTAATAGTTTGCAATTACATCGGTACGTCACGTGATTTGACAACTGTCAGTTGTCAAAATAAAAAATCCCAGAATCCCGCTGAAGTAAACGAACGAAACGAAACGCCTTCTGTTAGGCCCAGTTCATACAGTGTAGGAAAGTACCGATGGTCTATCAGAAGTTACGTGAGAGCGATAAAGTAAGCCATAGAAATCCATGTGATAGACAAGGATGGCTATAATTAAGGCGTCTAATAGTCAACGCCCATTTCGCCCTTCCACAAATAAGAAGTGGATCTTATTTGTGGAAGGGCGAAACGAGCGGTGACTATGAGAGGCCTTCATTATAGCCATCCTTCTCTATCGCATGGATTTCTATGGCTTACTTTATCGCTCTCACGTAACTTCAGATAGACCATCGGTACTTTCCTACCCTGTATAAACGCGAATTGCGGATTTAAAATTTAAATATGTACATGAACTGCAAGATCAGTAAAAGATCTTGCATGAACTCGGCTACAGAAAATACAGCAGGATTGAAAATATTAACAAGTGACGAACACAGTGCCGTTAGAGAACAGTGTCGTACTAAAATATTCTTATTCTGAGGAAAATTAGTATAATCAACTGAAGATTTCATAGAGAAACCAGAAGAATAGACATTGAGACTAAAAACAGGAGATCTCATAGTGAAAACAGTAGAACAGGAGAGTGAGAGTGAAAACAGGATATCTCCTGTTAAAACAGGAGATCTGGTAACACTGGGCCATACTCCATAGGCCATAAATTACAGAGTTCTTTTGGCGGCGTAGGCAGGGTTGCCAACCAGCCTCTACCAAAAGCTGGGGCGCGTTCACAATCATTGTGGGTTGTATGCAAAAACAGTAGTATCGATTAAGAACAGTTTGACAAGTCCAACGAAACTGATATTTTTCAACATTCTAAATATTTGAAGTACTCATAAATAATAGTATAATATTTCTAATATCTTCACATTAAAATATTCTGTGCTATCGATATCGATAGATTACTCACAGTTGGATGTCTAAATCACGATATATACATACGATATACAGGGTGTCCCGAAATTCATGCAACAAAATTTGGTCAGATTCTTAAGACAGATTTAGAGGACCCGTATTTTTTATTTTTGCGAAGTGGCCCCCTCTTTCGGAGTTAAAACCCCCTGAAGTCCGCCCCTATAAGAATATTTTTTTTTTATATCTCAGAACCCTGTTGTACGAGAATCACTAAATTTGGTACACAGTGGTTTTATGACATATGGTGCTACGTTTTTTGGCGAGGAACCCCCTAAAGACAATTTTTCATGGGCCCCCTTGTCTTTGGAGCCAAAAAAATTTAGTCGCATATTTAAATTTCTTAAAAATTATCAGTCCACTAGAAAGCCATTAAATTTAGAAACTTTTTGTTTGTTTATACTTTTTTCGTAAAACGTAACGTTTTCGAGAAAAATATGTCAAAATGTGATCGATTATTGCATATCGTGATTCGCAATTTTCCTCAAAAACATTGCTTTTTACGAAATAAATATTAAGAGATAAAAGAGTTTCTAAATTCGATGGCTTTATAGCTAACTAATAATTAAAAAAAAAATATCAAATTTGCGACCAAATTTTTCTGGTTCCAAAGACAAGGGGGCCCACGAAAAAATGTCTTAAGGGGGTTTCTCGCCAAAAAACGTAGCACTGTGAGATTCCACTAATCATAAAACCCCTGTGTACCAAATTTAATGATTCTCGTACAATACGGTTGTGAGATATAAAAAGACTTTTTAGGGGCTGATTTCAGGGGGCTGTAACTCCAAAAGAGGGGGCCAGGTGGCAAAAAGAAAAAATACGAGTCCCCTAAATTTGTCTTAAGAATCAATG
The DNA here is from genome assembly GCF_000390285.2 of Anoplophora glabripennis. Taxonomy (NCBI): domain Eukaryota; kingdom Metazoa; phylum Arthropoda; class Insecta; order Coleoptera; family Cerambycidae; genus Anoplophora; species Anoplophora glabripennis. The sequence goes on from NW_019417521.1 coordinate 36,299, forward strand.
ACCAAATTTTGTTGCATGAATTTAGGAACACCCTGTATACCTATATAATAATAATAATAATAATAATAATGTCTTTATTTCCAAAAGAAAAATAAAAGTCATTCAGCACAAAAATAAAAAGGTTATCCATAGTTTTGGAAATCTCAAGGGGAAGTTCACAATAATTGTGCTCTACCACTTAACCCTTGAATACCATATATCTAATATATAAAGCACCGTAGTCAGTATTACATCACAGTAAACATATAAATTACAACAATAATAACAATAGTAGCATTAAATAAGTAACATACCTAAGAAAATAACATTGTCCTAACAAATTTTTTGAACTTTGCACAACTAATATATCCTGCACCGAGTGTGACGCTGTTGTACAACCGGTATATATTGTATTTAAAACCTCTCTCAAAAAAAGACGTTTTATGTTGAGGAGGGCTGAGTAAACCTTTGGATCTAATATTAATATTATGCACATCACTGCGAAATACAATTTTGTTATATAGATAAGGTGGAGTCTTAGTAAGTAAAAGTTTATGAAAGAAACAAAGTGAGTAAAGTTTTCTCCGTTTGAACATATCCAACCAGCCAAGTTCATGCAACTTATGCGATACATGATCAAATTTACGAATACCAAAAATAAAACGTATACACGCATTTTGAACGCGTTGGATGAGGTTGCTGCTGTCAAGATCTAGGCAAGGTCCATATACAGGGGCACAAAATGTAAACTGGGATAATATCAATGTCTCACAAAGCATTCTCTTAGTATTTATGTTTAGATATTTACGATGGGGATACAGAAGCCGCAATCCTAGGTATGCTCGTTGGGCCATTTTTTTAACTTGCTCCCTGAATCTTAAGTTGGAATCTAAGATTAAACCTAAATTTTTTGCACTCTTAGAAAATTCTAGCAAATGCCCATTTATATTAATCTTAATTAATTTAGAGATATCAAAAGCTTTAGTCTTCTTGCCGAATAAAATTAAGGCTGTTTTAGAAGGATTTATACTAAGGGTCGTATGACACTATGCTAAAATTAGAACTAATTTTAGTAATTAATTAAGAACTTTTTAATCTTGCATAGTATCATACAGAAATTGCAACAAAAATTGTTGCCTACAAATTTTTAGTACAAGATTTTCAAACATGTCCTAATTTCTTGTCAAGAAAATATGTATGAATATAGCTACAGAACTATTCATCGAGTTTTTTTATTCTGGCTAGCTTCAGTTTCTGATTGTCAAGTAAATCTTGTGTCAACATTTCGTAATAATCGTAATTTAACCTTATTTAGTTTATCTAAAAATTGAACTAGTAGTGTTAAGTTAATCTAAAAAATTACGCAAATAAAAATTATGTCGCGGAGTAGAAATGAAGTACAAATGTTAATAGATCTATATCAAAATCATTCATGTTTATATGCCGTAAAATCAGTTTCTTATAAAAATAGACACGCGAGATTCAAGGCTTTGACTGAAATTGAAACGGAATTGAGAAAAATAAAACCAGAAGCAACACTGGCGGAAATTAAATGCAAATTTAATAATTTGCGAACTAATTTTCTGTCTGAGTATAGAAAATATAAGGCATCTAATAAAAGTGGCACAGGTGCAGATGAGGTAAGACTTGTTAAATAATAGGTTTATTATGTATCATTACTTTCCTAATCATGCTGACCTTTTAACAGATTTATAGACCTACATTGTGGTATTTTGAGAACATGATGTTTATCGTTGAGCACAGTGTACCACGATCATCAAAAGAGTATTGCAGAAAACTCCAATCTTCTTGACTCTGGGGGTGAATTTGGTAAAGAAATGGAACCACAGGTAAGTATTAGAAGGACAATATATTATTTTTTTTAATTTATATTATTCCAGTATGGAGAATATGTTGAAGAAAACCCGAATAGTGAAGAAAACATTATTATTGATATTACAGAATACCCAACAGAAACTGATTCGAACAGTGATATTACTAAGACACCTAATCGAAGTGAAATAAAGGCAAGTGTTCTAAGAAAACAAAAAAAAAGAAAGAGAATAAATGAAGATGATGTTTTAACCACAGCATCACAAACAATGCAACATTTGGCAGAAGCCTTCAGTAGTAACAAGGAAGTTAATTCAAACGGCCTGCAGGCTTTTGCAGAATTTATTACTAGTAAACTTCAAGTTATGGTTGATGATCCTCATCTATTAGATGAAACCAAAGAGGATATAGCTAATATTATATTTATTAACTTGAAAAGATATAGAGAGAATAAAAGAAGTCACAGTTCTTAAAATATATATACTTACCTGTATAATATCAATTTCTAGAGTAGTACCAATAAATACATATTTATTATTTTAAGGAGTCAAAATATTCTGTATTACTTATAAGCATATCCTCCTATCCTTAAAATAATATTGAGGCATCCATTATTTTTTTTTGTGTAGGTAGGCAAAAATTAAACTTCAAATTATAAAGTTGTTTATTTTTTATTGCCTACATATTACAGTTATTTACAGCCTCGTTTTGCCAAGGAACTGCACCAACTGTGCAAAAATAATCTTTAAATTTGTCTCGAATTCTTAAAGCACTCACAGTGCACCTATTACCACCTTGATTTCCGATGTTTCCCATGCAATCAAGTTTTTCATCAGGATCGATGTCAGTGTAGACTGTTCCTTTGCTAATTACCAAGAAATTATGCAAAACTATACAGGTTAAAGTAATTAGTTCAACTTTTTCTACATTAAGACATATAGGATTACGTAATACACGAAAACGATTAACTAATATACCAAATGTACTTTCAATCATCCTCCGTGCTCTGCTTAACCTATAATTAAAAATTTTTTGTTCCTGACAAAGGCCTCTTTGTGCATATGGTTTTAATAACCTAGTAGAAAGTGGGAAAGCATCATCGGCAATGACTACATAAGGGAGTTTTTCTGAGCCGTTTCCTGGAAGAACTTCATCTTCTGGGAAATTAAGGTTGTTGTTTTGTAAAACTTTAGAAAACTTACTTTCTCGAAATACACCACCATCACTAACTCTTCCATTTACACCCACGTTAACATAAATAAACTTGTAATTTGCATCAGCTAAGCCCAATAAAACAATAGAGTTTATACCTTTATAGTTATAATAAAATGATCCCGATGATATTGGTGCACAAAATTTTATGTGTCTACCATCGAGGGCCCCAAGACAGTTTGGAAATTGCCATAGCTGGTAGTAATTGGCAATAGTTTTCCATGCCTTTGGTGTAGTAGGTATATGGAAATAATCAAAGATACATAATCATTTACATAAATGTTTACCAACATAAGTACCTCAAGATATTCTCCTTTCAAGTGATTATATATAGCACGACAGACCTCAGGTATAAATTTAGAAATTGTCGATTCATGAATGCGAGTAGAATACATGAAGGATCGAAAGGCCAGTGGCTAAAATGCATAAGAAGGTAACTTCCAACCTATATATATATATATGAAAAATGTAATCAATCGATCCGTTGGAGTCGTAATTTCTCGTAGTTTTTATTCAAACAATATTCCCAAAAGTACATACCTATTTCTTGGAGAAATACTATCCCTCATAAACGTATCCTCTTTTTGTATATCTTCAACAATAAGAGTTAATATCTTTTCGAATTGCTGGTCGTCCAACCGCAGAAAATTTCTGTAGGATTCTATATTCACAATTAGTAGTTCCTGATTTAACAAATTTAATAAACCACGACCTTCATTTCGCATTATGAGCCATTTTCTTGACCAAATTGCACGTCTTTTTCGTTTACGTAGCATTCTGCGACGTACAATTATAGTAGTTATTAATGTTAAACAACCTACCGCCCTAATTAATATTTTATTTTTCATATTTGTTTATTAATCTGCTGACAAAATAAAAACTAACCTTACTTTTATGAAAAGAAAGTGACGTTAGGAGGACATAACTGTCTGTATTAATGTTCTGCGCATGCGCGTACATTAAATATTGTACGAGAAATTGAAACGTGTAATACAGATTATTATTGTCACTAATTTATGTAAATGAAAATATAAAATTTAGTACTCAATTTAGTGTAGTGTCATACGACCCTTATGTTGGGAGGCAAACCAAAAAGTCAACATAATTATGATGATTGGTATACCTGTGAAACTAACTAAATATAAATGTGCAACACTGAATACTGCACATAAAAATGTTTGAGGTTTAACCTTAAAAGTTTATGACGTTTTGTGTTGATATGTTATATCGTTTTCGATATGTATTTATTTGTGGTATTATTATTTTAGTGTTACTGAGTGTTAAAGTAGTTATTTAGTAGGTATTTGTGTTTAAAGTATTTTATTATATTTATTATTTAAAAAACAATTGTAAAATGCCTTCCGAAAGGGCCGATCAAGCGCATGCACACGAACTCGGTCAGTCAAATTGTCGAAAATATATCGTTTTTTGCCAAAATTTAGTTTCGTAAACAAAGACACGTAAAAATTAGGAAAAATTCCGTAGAATTGAATGAACTACTTGACCACAGCTGAATATTAGGGCTTCATTTTCGAAATGGCGTCCAAAGTTCGCAAAAGGCAGTTTTTTTCATAAAAAAAAAACATTTTAGAAAAATTAATTTTTTGACAAATGTTGAAGAACTTTTTATAACAAAAATTTTGAGCCTAGCTCGAAGTCAATTGATAAACTAATGTTTTAACTGTTGCAAAAACACGGTTAAAAATGATTTTTTTGGAATCTTTCAGAATATGTAGTCCTTGGTAAGTAGAATAAGTCTATTTTTGTAATGTTACTAAATATTTGAGTTTTTGCAAAAATTGAGTTCTTCGAAAAAAATATATTTTTTTCAAGTTTCAATACATCGTACAGTAATGCACTTACGTGATCCATCTTGAGCTTAAGATTTTCTCTAAGAGTTGCACTTTCATGTGCAAATTGTGCGCATATTGCAAAATAATTGGAAATATGCGAAAAATCTACCGAAATCTACTTGACTTGATTTTTTCTTATCGTTGAAATTTAATCGGAAAGGCATTATTGCCATTTGAAAGCTGACATTTTTTCACTTTTTGAAAATAAAAGTTTAACCGTTTCGTTAATTGTCTCTAAAAGCCCGGTCTGCCCGATACGTCTAATAGTTAATTAATAATTAACGTTATATAAAAAAGCTAACTTGGGAACAGAGGCGTGCGTAGGTGATTTCTCTTTTTTTTTAAAAAATTACCGTAAAATAAGCTCTATTTAATGCAAAAAGAGTGAATTCTCGAGCAGTTTTTGCCTGACCCCGAGACAATTTGTTTATAACGCTGTTTCGCGCGTCCACTTTGTTAGTTGTAGTGCTACATAATTTCAACTTTTTGAAATTTTTCTTTTTCGATACGTTTCTTTGAATCAAGTAGGTACAACCTATATCTACGATATTAACTTCTAAAATTAACGTTTAGTAATTAAACAATTAGTTACCAAAAAACGAAAGAAATTAACAGGCACCTCGAGCAACTCTTTCAATACCTGCCCTCCGTACAGTCTCACAATCATACATGGCCCCCCTCCTCATCGCCAACATCACCCACCCCGTCAACAGGGATAGCACTGCTGTCGGTGAAGTGGTATACGCCGCTCCTGTTCAGAGTGGGAGCGACGAGCGTCGCGATGCGTTAGCGTTGCGACGAGCGGCACGTCGACAGTTAAACAACCTAGTGTTACCAAATTCAAGCATTCAGAGTGAGAGCGATCGGCGCGGCGTCGCGTTGCGATGCCTTCCAGCGACAGCGACGAAAACAAATGGAATTGATTTTTTGGAGCGTCGTAGCAGCGACCAGTCGTCAAAATGAGTCCAACAGAGGACGACGTTGCCGAAATATTGATTTCAGAAATCCAGTCAAGGCCCTCGTTATGGAACACAAAGCTGGCTTCGTATAAAAATAAACATTTAAGAGATAGGCTATATGCTGACGTGGGAGTGATATTAGGAATATCGAGTAAGTATTTTTAAGATATTAAATTGGTAAAAAACACTATAACCTAGAAATTCTTTATTTATAATAACATATTATTAGAACATTCATAGATTCTCATCGACAAAATATTGTTTAAATGCATTTCGAATGTCTGTAACTCTATTAGCTGCTCTATTGTTCCGAACTGCTCTTGCGTTTATATTTATGTTATTTTGTGTATTTTCCATAATATTATTGTAATCTGTATCAGAATCTCCATCAAAGTGTCTGATTAAATTGTGGAGTATACATGCGCATTTGATGACATTTATAGCTGTTGATTGTTTAAGTAAAATACTTGTATCCAATATTCTGAATTTTTGATATATGCCAAATGCATTTTCGAGCACGTGAAAGACGGTCGTTGAAAAGTTGCTTTTCATCATCTAAAATTCCATTTCTTGGTCGTGGATATGGCCTCATTAGATACGTTTTTAGCGGGTAGGCCTCATCCCCTATCACGACATTTGGCAGAATAATATTAGAACTTGGTAATGCTCTACCTGGAGGTACATTCAGTCGATTTGTCTCTGATAAGTTATAAAGTGTCGAAGACTGAAAAACTCCACCGTCACTTTCAGATCCTTTTGAACCCACTTCTATAGTGATAAATTTCTTGTTAGCATCGGCAACCCCTTGTAGTCCGATAGAATAATATTTCAAGTAATTAAAATATGTTGTTCCACTTTTAGGGGGACATTTTATTTGGCAATGCTTTCCGTCGATTGATCCGAAACAATTTGGAAAATTCCATAGTGTGTTGTATTCTTCGATTATTGTTTCCAACTGTTGTTGGTTAGGAAATGGCATATAATCTTCCTGTAATTTTTCCCAAATAATAAGACATGTTTCCTTTACGATCTCAGAAACTGTGGAATATCCCATTCTGAATTCGTGTCCCAAATGTTTATAGGTGGTTCCGGTGACAAGGAATCTGTAAGTAAGTTGAGTGAGTTGCAAAAGAAAATGTATAATAAAACAATAATTATTTTATTTAAATTTTGTAAATGGTTAGGAAATATACAGTGTGGAAATTTCGCACACGGATATAAAATTTAATTGTAAGCAACTTTTTCAAATAACTTTTTTGCCATCTCGTCCGTGAGTTGAAAAAACTTCCAGTGTCCCGTTCTGGAGATGGGGCCAACAATAATTCTTCTTAGCCATATTTTCAAATGATGTCTTTTTTAAAAGATCTAATGACCCCGGCCACCAAATATCGAAATCTATCTTCGTCTCAGCAAGATGATAATTCTGAAGTAGAAGAAGACTTCACAATCACATATTGATCCAACATCTCCGGGTCCGGCATTTTTATCAGAATCATCAGCGTCACCATCTGTGACCAGAACAGCATCTGCATCTTCTTCCACAACAAACCAGGCCAACAGAAAAAGACTGTGTGACACGAGAGACGATAAATTTCTTGAAATAGTAAACGAGAAGTTGAAGATATTATCCCAAACATTAGCACAAGATGCACCTGCGCCAGAATGTGAGGATTTGAATTTCTTTAAAAGTCTCATTCCATATATGAACAAATTCCAACCCATTCAGAAATTAAAGATTCGTAATAAAATACAACAAGTTATTATAGACGAAATGTCGCAAAACGAAACTGTGAGCCCTGCTGCATCTGAAAACCAACCAACACTACCACACCACTCATCACATCCAGTGGATCAATCATTCCCACTCTCATGGTTTTCTCATTTTCAATACTAAATATATTATGTTCTGATCATTTTTAGGAATTTATTATGTTTGATTTTTTAAATAAATAGGTATGTAAAAATGTATGTTTTCTTTTCTTACCTTATAGTAACGACAAGTCGCTCTGCAGGTGAAATGTAGCGTTTTTGTACAAAGTTTGTTACTGTTTTCTCCAAGTGAGGACCAATCTTTTCCAGTAAGTAATCAAAAGTTCGGATGGACATTCTCAGGTAGTTCCTAAATCGGTCGGTAAACAAATGCCTTTCCCTATTTATGGGGTGAATTCCGACTTTTTTGTTTAATCGGATAAAATGATATGGCATGTCCAGTAACAAAAACAAACGAACTGCTCTTGTTGGAGCCATTTTATAAACTGAAAATATATTGTGTTNATGTCAGTAATACTTTTAAACTTTAACACTGAGTTATTAACTTTAGCAAAAACCTCACCATCATTTGTCCAAACATTACGAAAATGGAATTTTTCACAAGCGTATGAAAAGATTTTAAACCTTGACGGCGTCAAATCCTCCTTGATAGACAACCCAGTAGATTTCAACTTGGACTTATTACGAAACACAGCCCTCTTCAATTGATAAGTGGAGAAACTTACTAGAATAGCTCGAGGTTTATTATTACGTGCAGCCTTTCCAACCCTGAAGCACGATTCAATGTCTTGAGAAGATAGATTCATCCCAAAATGTGTATTAAATAAATTAGGTAATGCATTGTCTGGAACTTTATATGTTTCACTTTCTGGGACTCCAAGTAAACGAATTTTGTTTCTACGAAGATACTGCTCTGCATTGTCAATACGGACAGCAAGACGATCATTTTCTAATTTTAACTTGGAATTATCTTCAGCCAAATTATTAAACTTAAATTCCTGTTGTTCCATAAATTCATTCAATTTAGCACTCACAGCTTTCATAACCACTGCAGTAATGTTTTCAATAAATTCATTAGAATTTAAAGACTGAGTTATGGCAGTCATAATAGAATCAGTAATTTCAGGGCATTTTACTTGCCTCGATTTCCCACCTCTAGTCTCTCTTTCATCCGGCATTGTAAGATATGTGTTGTCACCAGTAAAATGGAAATAAAATAAATATACTGAGAATAGCTAATACACTAGCAGCCGACACACACTAAAATACGTCTACTCACTACGAGGCATAGAGTGAAAATAAAGAATATTTTTTTCTAATAAAATAAGTATATTTAAAAACACCCTATTTTTCGAAATACTGATTTAAAAACAAGCAAGAAACTGTATCCTAAAGTTGTTTCGACTTACTTTGGATACAATCATTAGATTGTTTCCAAACATACGCTAATAACTGAAATAAAATATATAATTGATCGAGAAGAATGGTCAAGTTAAGTTAACACACACACATATAGAAGTATGTGACAATACCCGGGGAAGCCTACGAACTAACGTTTCTCATATTAGTGTCCAATAATTTACCACTTGATTCTATAGCCAAAAATAAAATTATTTTATCATATAAACACTGGTCGAGAAATGCTTCCTAAGGGAGCTACGCTTCCCTAAATGGGACCTCAAAAAATTAATTTTTTTTTAATATCTCCGAAATGGGTTGAAAAAAAATTATGAATTTTGACACCGTGAACGTTCAAACGCTTTCAAAAATGATCTGGGGCGTCTCAATTGGGGGGTCGTCACTTAAAATTTGCCTCAATTTTTTTGCTTGTCGAAATTTTCAAATTCAGAGGCCAACATATGATAGACCATTTCATCTACAAAAAAGGTAATCTTTATTTCTATCGATAAAATGCTCAATTTCCAAGAAAAACAGATTTAAGTGCTTAGAAAAGCACACTTTGGAAAATGTTATAACACATTTTAAACTGATTTTTCTTGAAAACGGATAACTTTTTCGATATAAAACACTACCATTTTTAATAGAAAACTCAAATCTATAAAATTTTACTGTTTAAATTTCAAAATAGTAACATGTAAAAAATTTTGGGCTAATTTTACTCGAGCTCTCTTACCGTTTTCGAGATCCCTGTAATGAGAAGCGAATTTGTAACAGCCTGTACATACAGGGTGTTAATTAAGTATGTACATAAATTCAACCGACGAATATTTGAGTGATTTTAAGACAAACATTTCACACAAACATTGGTCCGTAGATACTTCGTTTTGAAGATATGTGTTAAATTTTTGTAAAAAAATTGCCATTTCGTAAATATCTTAAATACCCTTTACCCAATTTTGTTGTAATTTGGCAGTGTTAATTGTAGTGTTAAGGGGCTAATTTAACCACAACTTGATTAGATTGGTTAAATCCAGTGGCTTCTCGAACGGTACCTTAACGAATATTTTTGACAAAAAAATGTACGCCACTGACTTTTTTGTAATTTTTTTAATTAAGCAATTAAAAATACTCACTTTTGGAACGTTTTTCGTATCTTGATTAATTTTTGCAGAAAAAAATACACTTAATTGCACATCCCTGGACCACACAAGAAACATGGGGAATTTTTTTTTTAGAAAATTATAATTTTTTATTAATAACATGTAACATCTAAATAACATAAAAACACTGCCAAAAACAAACAACAATATTGGGAAAGGGGTATTTAAGCTATTTACAAAATAGCATTTTTTTTACAAAAATTTAACGCCTTATATCTTGAAAACGAAGCATCTGCAGACCAATGTTTATATGAACTTTTTGTCTTAAAATCAGACAAATAATAGTCTGTCGAATTTATTGTACATATTTAATTAACACTCTGTAGATTCTTAATGACGCAATATCTGGAAAGTTTATTAGATACATTATGAATCACCCCGTATACTATGTTCTCATATCTGCAACTGGCTTAATGAGGACTTTGGAATCATCCCAATCAGAGCAAAAGTAGAATCTCTTTATTAAACAATTCAGTATAATAATATTTCAATAAATAAGAAACAAATAACATTATACAATACAAAAATTTTTCGTTGGAAGTGCACTTCACTGTTCGACCTTGTATATCTTTTTTCTAAACGTTAAAATATTCTTGTACAAAGTTGACATGTCAAAGTAAATAATTACCGAGCTTTGTTTTTCAAACAACTCACTCGTTTTTTATAACGGCCATGTGCAAGGAGAGAGAAGTTGCATTGGGTTTACCTCTGATTTACAGATTCTCCTGATTCTATCCGACGTCTGACGTTACGGAAATCTCCTTCGAGCACTTCTCTGTGAATTCCGGATACAGGTATAGGAGACGGTAGGCACGTACCGTAGTGACGAATACCCTAAAATCGTAGAAAACCGCATTTCTTGTGAATTTGAGTAATCTACCTCGAAAGAAAAAATTATCTCATTGTCAGAATCACCAGTCGAATTCATTTTCAATTCCATATACATGCATTGTAAAATTAAAAGACAAATGCATAGTTTTCTCTGTGGATAAATAAAACATTAGCTTAACTGTCTTTTGTTTTTTTTATTCAGGTTAGAACGTATAAATCTCCTTCCTCTTTAAAACTTGAATACTTGCTCTTATCTAGGCTTGATTGTAGCGACAACAATTTTGTAAGTACGTGTTACTCACTAACCGTAACTAGAGATGGGCAATTCGAATCATTTTATTGATCCGCATGATGCGAACAAAGGGTGACAATTCACAATTGCAAGCCTTTTTTTGTGCATCAGTTGAGGTGTCTTCAAAGACTCCCTATGCTCGGTTTTGATGCTTTATGATACACTCTTTGTATTTAGTTTCAAAATTGCAGTTGCTACACCGGTACATTTGAACCTGTGAAGGATCTTTATGTTTCAGTTCATGCCGTTTGATAGCAACCCCGTATTTACATTCATAATACAATTGTACAATTGCATCTGCGAAGGATCTGTATGTTTCAGTTGATGCTGTTTGATGACACCCTCGTATTTAATTTCGAAATCGCAGGCGTTACACTAGAACATTTGAAGCTGCAAAGGATCTTTATGTTTCAGTTGGTGCTTTTTAATATTATGTTTGTATTTAGTTTCGAAATCGCAGTCATTACACCTGTATGTTTGAACCTGTGAAGGATCTTTATGTTTCCGTTGGTGCTTGTTCATACTATTCTTGAATTTAGTTTCGTAATTGCAGTCATTACACCTGTACATTTGAACCTGTGAAGGATCTTTATGTTTCAGTTGGTGCGGCTTGATACTTCCCTTGTATATAGTTTTGAAATCGCAGTCGTTACACCTGTACATTTGAAACTGCGAAGGATCTTTATGTTTCAGTTGGTGTTTTTTCAAATCAGCCTTGTATCTACTTTCGTAATCGCAGTCGTTACACCTATACATCTGAACCTGGGAAGGATCTCTATGCTGCAGTTGATGCTGTTTGATATAACTCTTGTATTTAGTTTCGAAATCGCAGTCCTTACACCTATACATCTGAACCTGTGAAGGATCTTTATGTTTCAGTTGGTGTCTTTCCATATCACCCTTGTATTTAGTTTCAAAATCGCAGTCGTTACACCCGTACAATTGCACCTGGGAAGGATCTCTATGCCGCAGTTGATGCTGTTTGATATAACTCTTGTATTTAGTTTCCAAATCGCAGTCCTTACACCCGTACTTCTGAACCTGCGAGAGATCTTTATGTTTCAGTTGGTGCCTTTCCATACCACCCTTGTATTTAGTTTCGTAATCGCAGTCGTCACACCTGTACAATTGCACCTGGGAGGAATCTCTATGCCGCAGTTGATGCTGTTTGATATAACTCTTGTATTTAGTTTCGAAATCGCAGTCCTCACACCTGAACATTTGAACCTGTGAAGGATCTTTATGTTTCAGTTGGTGCATTTTAATAGCATACTTGTATTTAGTTTCGAAATCGCAGTCATTACACCTGTACGTTTGAACCTGCGAAGGATCTTTATGCTTTAGTTGGTGTACTTTCATATATTTGCTGTATTTAGTTTCGTAATTGCAGTCGTTACATCTGTACATTTGAACCTGAGAATGATCTTTATGTTTCAGTTGGTGCATTTTAATACAACTCCTGTATTTAGTTTCGAAATCGCACTCATTACACCTGTACGTCTGAACCTGTGTAGGATCTTTATGCTTTAGTTGGTCTCCTTTCAAATATTCGCTGTATTTAGTTTCGTAATTGCAGTCGTTATACCTGTACATTTGAACCTGAGAAGGAACTTTATGTTTCAGTTGGTGCTTTTTCATATTATTTTTGTATTTACTTTCGTAATCGCAGTCGTTACATCTGTACATTTGAACCTGTGAAGGATCTTTATGTTTCAGTTGGTGCGAATTCATATGTCCCTTGTGTTTAGTTTCGTAATCGCAGTGGTTACACCTGTACGTTTGAACCCTCGAAGGGTCTTTATGCCTCACCATTTGCCTCTGAAGTGATTTCCCATTTTCAGTTTTATACTCACACGATTCACGTTTATACACTTCTGAATCGTTCTCGTGTGTCGCAAAGTGTGCCGTAAAATGGATCTCACTTACAGTTTCGTAAATGCATTTATCACATTTGTACAATACTTTGCGCTCCTGCTTGGTTTTCATTTCTGATCTATTCTGCTGTTTATATCCATTCTCTTCTTCATTTTTACAGACACTCTCCTCGAATGGCATCTTATCGGAGCACTGCAGTGGCGTGTCGCTGAAAAAATTGAACATTCAGGGTATTTTTTAAAATCAAGTTTTAATTTTTAGTGGTTATATATATATGTGTTATATATACACACGCCAAAATGTTAAGTGTGTTAAGTTAATGAGATGTTTTTATTAACTAATAATTATACATTTGTACCCCCGTACCGGAACAATTCAGTGCTTACTGTCATTTCTGTCGTAGTCACCCTTAGACTTGATTGAAATAAGTGTTATTGAAAAGGATAGTAACATCCAAACATTTTCACAAACAAACATTCAATTATAGGTTTATGAACTCCGCAGGGCATTTATATAATTTTTATGCCATTCAAATTGTGTAATAACAAAGTATAAAGCTGGACTAAGACAAGGAATTTAGATTTTAGACATTTTATTAACAATTTTAATTTCAATGACGAATCGATTCTGATTTTTGGTAACAAGCTGAATTTTGGGAAAAAGCTTCGTTTTGATGAGACGCCCAACATTCTCGAAAACGGTAGCTAATAAAGCGCGGGGGAGTCAAACATGTCGATTTGGTAAATGATCAATATTTATTACTAACAAGTAGTTTTTTAATTAAATCGCACGATAATTGTATGAAAAACTCGAAAAAACTATTGTCCTACACGTTCGATGGTTTTTCCGAAGCGTCCCCCCCCCCTCTTAACTTGTCAAAATAATATGATCTTAGAAGTTATTAATAACCACCTAAATATTTCACAGATGCTTGGTAATTATTATTATAATTCAGTGAAATTTTTGTCCTACACGTAAAATGGAAGGTTTTCCTAGTCCTAAACTGGGAAAGTGTCATTTTCACGGGTACAATTTTCTCATTAATAACAGTAGGACAAATAAACCAAACGATATTTTGGGGTATTTTTAATCAAAAAAAAGTATGTCATCCAAAAAAATTTGTATGTATTTCTAGTCCTACAAAAATTATATAAAATAAGTATTACAAAGAGCCCGCCCGTACATTAAATGCATATCAGCATATTCGTCATTGAAATACTCCATATTTTATAACAAATTGTGAGTTATGAGATGAGTCTTAGGTTGTGTTCCGATATTATCCGAATTATCATTTCTGGTTTCACCGAGGTAACGGTTGGTAACTGAAAAGAAGGGAATAATGGAACCGCTTCAGTAGTGAAGAGAAAACAAAATGATTAAAATTAACTTAACCCTGCCTAACCTAACATTTTATTGTTTACAGGAAGTAGTGAGCGTGATGTTCTATGTATAGTTTATAGTTTTATTATAAAAAATAGGCATATCTATCCAATAGCTAGTACAAAAAAAATTTTTAAAAAATGGATGTTGCACAAGCATTTATATTTTATAATGAATTTATTGACTCATCTGATAGTTCAGATTTCTTTCGTGGAGCAATGGGTAATTAAATTCTAGAAACACAAACACTGTAAGGTAAACAATAGTAAACAAGTGCCACAAGCGGTTATAAGTTTACCGATTAAAAACGCCGGTTACTTGTTTGACAGTTGGTTAACCAATTTCAGGTAATCACTGTTCCAAAATTAAACAGATTTCAGGAAATGACAAATAATGGAACGTTTAACCAGGGTTTTGGTTAACCATGTTTGATATCGGAACACAATCTTAGATTTAAAACTACGTATTTGACAAGTTTGACAATTTAATTGCCTTTGGCTTACTCTGACATGTCAAAGCCAACCACGATTAAATCTGTACTTCAATTAAACAGTTTCCTCATTAAACGGGTTTATCTCAAAAAATATCTATTTTATGGATTTTCAACAAGTATACCTTTTTTACGTAAAATACCATAAATTTGTATAAAATGATAGAAAATTTGGGGTATTTATAGTGGAACAAAAATTTTTTTCTAGAAATTTTGGTGGGGGGTGCTTTGCCCCCGGGCCCCCATAATTATTATCGAGGATTTCATATTATCATCCAAAGCAGCTTCAAAAATTATAGATCCAGCCAAAAAATTTTTAAAATTTATTGAAAAATACAAAAGTTACAGCAAAAAAAACATTTTTAATTCTCAACTTTAAGAGCTAATAATTCAACAGGGTGAGCCCGGAGGAAAAAATTTTATATGAACTTGTGACATTATTTTCTCATTATCTATCCATATCCGAGAGATTGCCCACCATTTCCGGGACACCCTGTATATCACTTCTAGTTTTTCTTTTGGATAACCATTTATTACTACAGTCAAGCCATTGGATCTGTTGGAAATTAGGGCTAATATATAAAACTAGAGACCTCTGTTCAGTCCAGCGTTTATTGAAGAAGTATTTTTTAGATGGGCTTATGATACATATTTCTACAGTTATCAATATACTTCTTTGAGAAAAGCATGGACCAAGCTCCGTCTTAATAAATAAACAGAAAGATAAAGTAAACACTTAGATCGGTCCTACGAGTTTTAATTTTTGTTACTGTATTATTTCTCATAATATTCAACAGGATTTATGTCATCAACGTACATCAAAATAATAAAAGACAAATGTTCAATTATTGATCAACTTGAATTGACTTGGTGATGGAAAAAGACAAGGAATCGCCTTCATGTATTGCGCAATTGATATTCATTCTGACAGAGGTTATTCACTGTTCCTGATCAATGAGAAAGACCTCTCATTTTATTCGTATTTCGATTCTCTACAAATTGTCTCGTTATAGCATTCAGATTGCTTCGTTAGTTTATGTTTTATAAGCAAAAAACTTTAAAAAATGAGGCTTTTGTCATAAATATGTTTATAAAAAATTAATCCATGGTAAATTGGAGTAGGAAACATACGAAGCATATATCTTACAGATTGTCTTTCATATGATGACAGTCCGTTTGCTACTAGTATTTTTCTCACAAACAAAACCTCTATTGATTGACCTAATTTTCTACGAGTTCTGTTGATATTTCAGTAAATTGAGCTTAAGTTTGTTTGGTTTTGGTTGATTTTAAACTGTAGTTATGATGCAAAAAATCACAATACACGTTTTCATTATACAAACGTGAATCCTCACTATTTCTTAAATGAACAGTATTTCATGAACAAGACCACTGATTTGACCTCGTTTGAAATCTCAGTTCATACCATTATACTTGATAATGAGAAAGTAAAGATCCAACAGCTTAACTGTAGATGTTACTAGATATTGGTGTTGTGTATTAGATGCCAGTTGGGGCATGTAGCCAATAATTCATTTCCTGCAATATCAACTGTTAGGAATCTTGTCTATGAATTTAGACGCCTTTTGCATATCTAGATTTCTGGTCTGGATTTTGTTTGATTTTATTTCATAAGATTTTTTACAAGATATTTTTCAAATTTGAATTAGGCCGATACCTTTAAAATAGCCTAAAAATTTATTTTCTTCTTGCAATCTGCTTACATAACCACTAATCATTTTGTAACTCGGTGAGAGATCTATCGTTTTCGTTCCAAGAAAATTACGATTTCTGCCTACAGTAAAAAAAAATCACTAAATGAATCTAATCAGTGGCGGCTCTTGAAGGAGGACTCTGGGACTCCGCTAGCCTCCCCCCCCCCCATCTGACTTAAAGCTATACCGATTGTTTTATAACGATTTTCCATTTTTTCTTAATAATTTGTTAGTTTATCGTCAGATGGTACGTATTCACAAAGTATCAGAACCACAGACTTTTTTTTAAATTAATGTTAAAATAGTCTTCTCTTACCTCCTTTCCTCGTCTTCCCATTTTATGTCGATGTTTTCAGCTTTGATTGACATATCCATCTCGTTAATATCGAATTCTTTGTCCTGGGTTTCAGTCTTAATGAATAAATCAAGTGGAGACGTATCTATTTGACTTCGTGAGGCTGAACTATCAAAAATACTTTTAATTTTTTCTTCCACCTCTAAGCAATCTTTTAGGAAATTATTGTGAGTGCACACAGAACCAAAGCATTCCTTACATATAACGGGATCTTTGATGATATTTATATTCTGCAAAGTATAGTTTTCTAAATTCAGAGAAATGCAAGTATTTAATATCGTTCATACCAGTTCAGGAGCCAGTTTCTCGATAGCTTCAAGTTCCTCTTCACGTATGCACCTAAACTCACTTTCTACTGGCTCCATACACAATCGACATATTTTCTGACTATCTGAAATATCCACTGACTCGCTTGTCTTTTCCTTCGTACACAAATCTCTTATATCGAGCTGTAACATTTTCTCACAATCCAAATATGGAATAATTGTGTTATCGGTCTTCAGACAAGCCGACTTAAATTCTAACGCCGCATTTAACTTTCTTCTGCAAACGCTACATATAACCTCTTTGCTCTCGTTATCAAATTTCTGAAAAATATGCAAGTTTAAACAGAAAGAAAATAAGTGTAGTGAAAAATAACAATTAAATACTAAAAACTGCTTTACATTTGAGACTGCTAGGATCCAATCTAATTAGATTTCACCGACTTACCAATTTCGGCAAAAGAACATCCAAAATGTCTCTGATAACGTTGTCTACCACTTCAAAATTTGTATCTATTATAGATTTAATGCAAAGCCTACACGAACTTTCCTTAACATCACTCATTGCTCTACAACAATCTTCTTTTGAGTATAAAAATAACAGAAACTCGTCACCCGTCCACGATATATCCACTGATCACCTGTCACTTTCTAACTTTCTTGTGACGTGACGGTGTAGGCGTAGCAATGCAGTGTTGCCAACCAGCCTTTACCGATTACTTACAAAACTTTTCCGGTTTACTCCTAATTCCTCACAACTTTAAAATATCAATATCAAGATAGTTTTTTTTTTATATAAATGATAACTGACGGCCATCTGATGGGCCCATATGTTTGATTTTATTTTACCATTTTTAATTCAGTTGTTTCAATGTTGCCAAACGTCAAAAGCTGGGCTGGGACGCGTTCACAATCATTCTCGGTTGTATGTCGGGCACACGGTCCGTAAAAAAGATGGTCGAGTAATAGACTGAAATAATGGGCGTGGGTTATCTCATACTACGTCACAGGATTTCTAACCTTTAGGATTCATGTTTGTTTACATGGGAATTAACTAGTCATTTTGCATTTTTCCAAATATTATTTGTAAGTCTTTCATAGTTGTTTGGATATTTTGAAGTAATTAATTAGTTATTGATAATAGTTCTTAATAAGTTGATGGTGTAGTGTTTAATATAAACTATTAATTTACCACGTAAAAATGCCAGGTGTAGTGTTGCAATTTGCAATAATAATTTTTATAGTGCTAAACAAGAAAAAAAACTTTATTTAATGTGTTTCCTAAGGATAAAAACTTAGAAAGATATGGGTGCAAAAGACGCGATTTGTTTAATCATACAACTGGACATATTTTGTAGTACACATTTTGAAGACTCAAACTTTGAACGCGATCTTCAAGCAAAGCTATTAAGTTGTTTAACTGATTGTATTCACTTTAAATGGACTAAATTTATTGTTATTGTTGTATAACAAATTGATGTGATTGTTAGAAAAGCGATTGGAAATTTTAAAGAAAGTAGGTACCTACCTATCTATCGAAATGTGATTTTAATATTTTTGTAAACTTGACAATTTTTCTTAACATTAAATGTTATGTCAAAAGTTCTGCGAGAATAACTTTTCCTCTTCTTTTCCTTTTACTTCTCTATTTAACTCCGAACACCGAAAAAAAAACTCTTTCAAGGGTAAAAACTACTGTACAGTTTACTTGTAAAAAGTTAAGAATTACTTAATTCGGAACATCAACTGTAAAAGGATAAATATGATAACTGTAGTTGGTATGTACAAAAATAAATTATATTTTGCGGCCTATTATAAAGATTTAAAGTACTTTGGTAAGTTATTTGAGATCAGGCCCAGTCTGGTCAGGTCGGGCAATCGGCAAATCCCGACTTATTTTGGAAGGTAGGCCCCCAAACGACTAACAAGGCGCCAAAAGTATGAGAAAATTTTTTGTAAATTCTCGAGATATAGCCACCGTAAATTGAAAAGAAAAAAGGAGAACGTAAAAATGAAAATTGAACCTTTTGTAGAAATGGAAATTTTCCCAGGTCAAAAAAATAACACAAATTTTATTATTTTGCCCTATACCTACCCCTATAAACAGTATACCTACAGGAAAGAAAGAGAGAAATAAATATATATTCCAAACCGTAAGCCCTTTAAACTAATAACTCCTTTATCCATAAGCCGTGGGCTTGGAGGAAAAACGAGAGAAATTAATATCTCCCAAACTGTAACTCTTTTAACCTTATAATAACCCTTTACTCTATAGCCGTATAAGTTATGTGCTCGTAAGAAAAAATGAGAATATAAATAATAACCGAGAGAAAATTTTTTAAAGCCCTCAGACTCCCAGCTAACATTTTCTTGCGGCCCAGTACTGGTTGCATAACCTTCAACGTGCATTGTATGTACTGAGGCAATAGTAGCATTATTTATTGGGCCAGAATCCCCGCGTCCCGCTGGCCAGAAGTTTTCCAACGGAAGTATTCCAGCACAATGTACTAATGGCCCAACATAGACGCATTAATATGTAACTATGATGGCTCTACACTGGTCAGATGCATATTTTGTTATGAACTACTGCTCTCGTGCAGTAATAAAAAGGCATTTATGGTTCCTTTACTGGTTTACAACGGTGAACCTGTACCTGCGCACTGGTTCGCACATACAGGGTGTTTTTAAAATTAATACCAATCCTTTACTGTTTATGTATTTTGTCACTTAAACATTTATAAAAAATAAAACAAGCAATTAATGCTTCATTTTATTTTTTATAACTTTTCAAGTGAAAAAATACATATACATACATATACAGATATGAAAAGATTGGTATTAATAAAAAAAAAATAAATAAATTAAAGTAGATATAAGATATTAAAATTTGTCAATTGTCAATAAGTATCATGCAGAATATCAATTGATGAATTAGCCAAGGCTACTCCCGTTAGTCCTCCTACTGTAAATAAGAAAACAAATCCTAAAGCTCAAAGAGAAACGGGCCTATAAAAAACAAGACTCTTCATATATGTAATATATTTGATAATTTGTATTAAAACTAGTAATTTTTCATTTCATATAAATAGCAAAAAAATTAACAAAGTGAAACACACCCTGAGAGAGAGAGAGAGTGAGCTAGATCTCAACATTATAAGACCAGATCTTATTGGCGCCTGGGCAAAATTTAAAAACATTCAATTTAAAATCAAAATGAAATTACATACAACACAAATTCAAAAGAACATAACAATATATACATATATGTGAAAATAATTAAGGTAAGTTGAATGAATTTGTAAATTTACTAATAAAGATCTTATAAAAATCAACACTAAGCTACACACAATACTGTAGAATATTATGAAAAGAATTATTATTAATTATTATTAGACAAGAAACAAAAAAAAACAAAGAGAGCAGAAATTAATAATATTTCAATAATATGTGTTTCGCGTTAGAAATAGATTCATAAGATGCGGCTTAAGCTTAAGCGTTTCTTGCAAAATATAATAAAAAAAATATGTGACTAAATAAGTCACACCTCTGTGAACACCCCGTATATATCGTTGGAAGATAAGACAATTATGAATTAATTTCCGCTTCATGTACATTATTTGCATAAACTGGATATTTCAGCAAAATTCTTAATAACCAAATTTACTTTACAGTATACGATAAAAAAAAAATGCCACAATCTATGCCTATTACTATCCGTTCGCTTAAATACAACAAGTAATTATTAATCGATCTTCCCACAAGAAGTCGTAGTAACAAAAAAAAATAAATTGCTAATCACAAAGGAAGAAAAGATATATATATATATATTTATATAAAAAAAAAATGTTTTTAAATAACTTGTGTGACTATTAAATATAGATATCTACATATATACAGGGTATTATTATTTTAATTTTTAGTGCCCAATCTTTAAATGGAAAATAAACCGTAACAAATAAATTTCGAAAGTCAATGTTTAAACGTGCTATACAAAAACTTGATTTTTTGGAAAACGGAAAACAATTTTATCGAAACAAATGTAGAGTACCTTTTTTCTAGAGGAACGATCAAAGTATTTAAAAATTCAGTTTTCAGATCAATAAAATGACACCTGTCAAAAGTTTGGCCCAACGAGTGTGGTTGCTAGTCCGTACTGGTAATTCATTTACTATGTTCAATTATTACTACACAACGTTCTGAAATGATTGCAAGCCACGTGATCAGTAATTCTATTTCCCTCGCTTTGGCAATTAAATTGCGGTAAAATTAGAATGTTCTCTTTCATCGGTTGCGATTGGTGTAATTTTTCACGAGATTCTATTCAACCAATCAACGATCGGTACGTATAGTTGTCGGCCAAATGAATATAAAATAAATGTTTTTATTTCTTTGGAAGAGAAATTTTAATTTTCTGCTGCCCTTATATATATTTGCAGTACCTAGTTACCGTATTTCGGATTATCACAGATCGAACCAAGAAATAGTTGTATGTTAAGTATCCATTTTCTTTTACATGAAATTTATTAAAATGTATCTCAAAAATAACCAGATTCGTGTTCAGCACCTTCGAAAACGAATTCATTTTTAATTCCATATACATGCATTGTAAAATTAAAAGACAGATGCATAGTTTTCTCTGTGGACAAATAAAACATTAGCTTAACCGTCTTTTGTGTTTTTTATTTAGGTTAGAACGTATAAATCTTCTTTAAAACTTGAATACTTGCTTTTATCTAGGGTTGATTGTAGCGGCAGCATTTTTGTAATTACGTGTTACTCACTAAACGTAACTAGAGATGGGCAATTCGAATCATTTTAATGATCCGCATGATGCGAACAAAGGGTGGCAATTCACACCTGCAAACCATTTTTTGTGCATCAACTGAGGTGTCCTCAAAGGATATACTCTTTGTATTTAGTTTCAAAATCGAAGTCATTACACTTGTACGTTTGAACCTGTGAACGATCTTTATGTTTCAGTTGGTGTTTTTTCATATCACCCTTGTATTTAGTTTCGTAATTGCAGTTGCTACACCTGTACATTTGAACCTGGAAAGGATCTTTATGTTTCAGTTGGTGCTTTTTGATGTAATCCTTGTATTTGGTTTCGTAATTGCAGTGTTTACACCTGTACATTTGCACCTGCGAAGGATCTTTGTGTTTCAGTTGGTGTTTTTTTATATCACCCTTGTATTTAGTTTCGTAATCACAGTCCTTACACCTGTACTTTTGAACCTGCGAAAGATCTTTATGCTTCAGTTGGTGCTGTTTGTTACGACTCTTGTTTATAGTTTCGTAATCGCAGTCGTTACATGTGTACGTTTGAACCTGAGAAGGATCTTTGTGTTTCAGTTGATGCTGTTTGATAGCACCCTTGTATTTAGTTTCGTAATTGCAGTCATTACACCTGTACGTTTGAACCTGCGAAGGATCTTTATGCTTTAGTGGTGTCCTTTCATATCTGTGCTGTATTTAGTTTTGTAATTGCAGTCGTTCCACCTGTACAATTGCACCTGGGAAGGATCTTTGTGTTTCAGTTGGTGCCCTTTGATATGACTTGTTTATAGTTTCGTAATCGCACTCGTTACACCTGTACGTTTGAACCTGCGAAGGATCTTTATGCTTTAGTTGGTGTCCTTTCATATCTTTGCTGTATTTAGTTTTGTAATTGCAGTCGTTACACCTGTACAATTGCACCTGGGAAGGATATTTGTGTTTCAGTTGGTGCGGCTTGATATTTCCCTTGTATTTAGTTTCGTAATCGCAGTCGTTACACCTGTACATTTGAACCTGCGAAAGATCTTTATGGTTCAGTTGGTGCCGTTTCATAGCATTCTTGTATCTAGTTTCGAAATCACAGTCGTTACACCTGTACATTTGAACCTGTGAAGGATCTTTATGTTTCAGTTGGTGCTTTTTGGCAGCATACTTGTATTTAGTTTCGTAACCGCAGTCGTTACACCTGTACGTTTGAACCTTCGAAAAGTCTTTATGTCTCACCAGGTGCCTCTGAAGTGATTTCTCATACAATACTTTGCGCTCTTGCTTGGTTTTCACTTCTGATCCATTCTCATGTTTACATCCTTCCTCTTCTTCATTTTTACAGACATTCTCCTCGAATGGTACCTCAACTGAGCACTGCAGTGGCGCGTCACTGAAAAAATTGAACATTCAAGGTATTTCTAAAAATCACGTTTTAATTTTTAGGGGTTATAAATAGGGGTTATATACAGGGTGGTCCAGATTTTAATAGACAAACTGCGGGAAAATACTAAACAACAAAAATTAACATCACCGTTTTGAGATACAGGGCGCTGAAATTAATAAAAATAAAACAATTTTTGTAAATATCTGGAAAACCGCTTTATCAAATTTATCCAAATTTGGTGCACATTTTTTTTCAAATATTTCTCCTAATTCTATATGTAGACAGTCCAAATTCAAAAACCAGGGGCGGAGAAACAAGGATATAGTTTCCTTATTTAAAGTAAAACTTCTATGCCACTGAATTAACTGGTAATATGAATAATAATAATAATAATAATTAATACGAAAAAGTAATAGCGGAACAAACTAAGTGTTTCTTCATGCTATTACAACAATTAACAATAAAACAAATGATATACCTACGTAATAATGATTTAAAGTAATTGTTCGAAGAATCCACCGTTGACACTGATACACTTTATACGACGTTTTCTGAGAGATCTTGTTTGAACATATTGGGATTGCGTCTGACTTCGTTGGCAGCTATTTGTATTCTTTGTCACAAGTCTTCATACGAACCAATAGATTCGTTGTAAACGATTCATTCGAGGCCAAATAGAAAAATCAAGAGGATGAAGTCTGGTCTTCTGGGTGGCCAAGCAAAAATGCTTCCACGGTTTGAAGAAGTTCTACTTTATTTAAGAAGAGACATGTGGTTAATGCACGACGGAACTCCATCGTATTTTTCTCGGCCAGTGCGTGCATATTAAATGTAGTTTTTCCAAATCGCTGGATTGGCCGTGTAAGCATTTAGCTTGTCCACCCAGAAGTCCGGAATTCAATCCTCTTGATTTTTCTTTTTGGTCTTGAATGAAAGATATAGTTTACAAAGAATCTATTGGTTCGTGTGAAGAGTTGTGCCAAAGAACACGAATCGCTGCCAGCGAAGTCAGACGCAATCCCAATATGTTTTTTCAAACCTGAAGATATCTCAGAAAATGTTGTGTAAAGTGTATCAGTGTCAACGGTGNTAAATTGCAATTATTCATAAAACTTGTAAGCCTACGAACCATTGCTAGTTCAAAAACTTTTGAAAATGCAGGAAGCAAACTGATGGGTCTATAATTCTCCATTAATTCCGGATCACCTTTATTTTTAAAAATTGGTTTAATGATCGACAACTTTAATTGATGAGGCACTATCCCAAATTTGAATGTGTTATTTATTATGTAGGACAAAATTTCCTTCACTGCGCCAAGGCTTTTTTTCATTATATTTGCTGGAATATTATCTTCCCCGCTACTAAATTTGTTTTTTATTTTTGTGGCTAATTCCACAATCTCCGATCCCATGACCGGTGTTAGGAACATAGACTTATTATTAATATCAATAATCGGTTTAAAATCTTTACTTTGATGGTTTGACAATAAATTAGGGATTAAGTCCAATAAAAAGTGATTATAGTCATTAGCTACAGTTTGAGAATTCCCTTTGATAAAGCAATGTTTTTTAGACACCTTTCCTGTTACCTCATTGCAGATAGACCACAAACATTTACTTTTATTATCCGATTCCATTATCCTGTTATCAAAAGAGTTCTTCTTATTTATTCTTAAACATTCATCATACTTTTTTTTAAGATTTTTATATTGAATACATTTTATAACGGTCTGAAACATTCCGGATGAAAAAACATTATTTTATTTTCGTCGAAAAGTGATTGGTTTACGAGTTATAAAACATATTATCCAAGTAAACATGTTGCCACCTAGACTAAATTCGATCCGATTTTAAATTTTTTGGACGATAGCCTCTTCCAGTTAATGGAGGATATACCTTCGGATTAACGAATCGGGACGTGGTTTCAAATGGATGGGGCGCCAGCATATTCTGGCCAAGTAATTCGTGAATGGCTGACAAACAACTACCACAACAGATGGATTGGTCGGAATGGCCCCATACCTTGGCCACCTAGATCACCTGATCTAAATATTTTGGATTATTTTATTTGGGGGTACTCTAGAAAAATGACGTTTATGCCGTTCTTATAGCAAATAGGGACCAGCTAGTGCAAAGTCTAAATGGGGCCTGCAATAATTTGAGGCAAAATCCAGTTTTAATCAGAGCTGCTGTGAATTCTATAACCAAAAGATGCCAAAAGTGCATCGAGTTTGGAGATGGACTCTTCAAACAATTGATTTAATTGACATATTTGTTTTTCATATAACTTTACTTGTTCGTGTTACCTGAAAGTTGAGCTCGATATGTTTGCTATGATAGTGAAAAATGTGTATCAAATTTGGATAAATTTGATGAAGCGGTTTTCCAGTTATTTAAAAAAATGTTTTATTTTTGATAATTTCAATGCCCTACCTCATAAACCGTGGCTTTCTGCGCCTATGTTGATAGTTATTGTGATATTAATTTTTGTTGTTTAGTACTTTCCCAAAGTTAGTCTATTAAAATCTGGACCACCCAAATTCGTTTTATTTCATACAGCTACCAATCACTCTATTACTTGTATATGAACAAAAATACCAACAGCAAAACCCCAGCATAAATAACATCACCCCAAATATATATAATAACAGTGGCATGTATTTTCATATTAATTATACTTGGATATATCACTTCTAGTTTTTCTTTTGGACAACTATTTTTTTTACGTTTATGTCATCAACGTACATCAAAATAATAAAAGACAAATGTTCAATTATTGATCAACTTGAATCAACTTGGTGATGGAAAAAGACAAGGAATCGCCCTTCATGTATTGTGCAATTGATATTAATTCTGACAGAGGTTACTAATTCCCCCTGAT
This sequence comes from Anoplophora glabripennis, assembly GCF_000390285.2. Lineage (NCBI taxonomy): Eukaryota > Metazoa > Arthropoda > Insecta > Coleoptera > Cerambycidae > Anoplophora > Anoplophora glabripennis. The sequence continues at coordinate 62,695 of NW_019417521.1, forward strand.
GAATGAGAAAGACCTCTTGTTTCATTTGTATTTCGATTCTCTACAAACTGTCTCTTTATAGCATTCAGATTGCTTCGTTATTTTAGATTTCATGTAAAAAACTTTAAAAAATGCGTTTATTTTCATTTTTTACCTTGTACTTATAAATTTATGTTCATAAATATTGAGTATGTAATTATTCAGTAGTTTGATTTTAACTATAAATATTTTTAACATTGAATAATTTCATTAACAGACTGGTTGTTTAACTTAAAAATAAAATAAATCTAAAATTCGCCTTTAAAAAACTTTTTCACGTAAATAACCACGTCTTCTGCATGTCATCGATTAACCTCATTTTCTGCTGCACATAAATTCCTGGCTTTTTTGTTAGTACATCCCTGTTTAGTGCAATAAAATTTTACTGAATACAGTTCTGACTTTGTATGCTAAAAGTGAGGGATTTACGTCATTCAAGGTCCCTGAAAACAGTCGTCAGTGATCAAAGGTGCCGACAACGTGATATAATTCTGATTGTTTTATCTTTTGTGCCAAAGAGTTATCTTTGACCGCGCAATCCCCACTCCATCGCAGACGCTGAGTTTATCGTGCAAGCATATTTCTACATATGATACGACAAATTAGCACGATAGACTCGCACGCTATGTTTTGGACTCCATGTGGCAGTAACCCGTTTCACTGAACTGTGTTTATACGTGTTTTGTTTTTACTTTGGCGCTTTTTAAGAAATTATATTTTATAAGTGTAAGTTTAAAACGAGGGTTTGTGAAATAAAAAAGCTTGCTATTAGTAATTTAAGTATAGAAGAAAAAGTCAATTTGGAAAAAAATGGACGTCCAACGTGTGTTTTGAATATAGTTCAGGTGCAGAAAGTAGGCCGGTTTTTATTCACAAATTCGATAAAAACATTTGTGATAAGACCCTGTGGTTGTGACGAAACAAATAGATTTTTTTATTTTGTATATTTATTGTTTGGAGGAGACGAAGAAAACTGGACAAAAACTGGAGTTTCTGATTTGAAACATTTACCGGACAAAATTAAGAAACATAAAATTCTCCTAAACACAAAAATAACTTTTCTACTTTTAGGAAGAATAAATATAAATATCAATTATGTGTGATGATGCAACCGATATTTCAACAAAAACTCAAATGGTTTTAGTGTTTCGCTATTAATTGAACGACATTTTTGAAAAATTTTGGGGATTCTCCAATCCAGAAAGACAAAACACAGATCGGTTATCGGAATGTAGATGTAGATCATGAAGATTGTTTTCCAACGTAATCTTATAATTTGTTAGTTTATCGTCAGATGGTACATATTTACGAAGTATCAGAACCACGGACTTTTTTTTTTAAATTAATGTTAAAATAGTCTTCTCTTACCTACTTTCCTCATCTTCTGATTTTATGTCGATACTTTCAGCTTTGATGGACATTTCCATCTCGTTGATATCAAATTCTTCGTCCTCGTTTTCAGTCTTAACGAATAAATCGGATGGTGACGTATCTATCCGGCATTCAGTTGCTGCGTTATTAAAAATACCTTTAATTTTTTAGGAAACTGTTGTGGGTGCGCACAGAATCTAAGCATTCCTTACATACAACGGGATCTTTGATGATATTTATATTCTGCAAAGTAGTTTCGTTAAATTGCGAAAATTTTAACTATTTAACATCATTGATACCATTTCAGGAGCCAATTTCCCGATAGCTTCAAGCTCCTCTTCACTTATGCACCTAACTTTACTTTCTACTGGATGCATACACAATCGACATATTTTCTGACTGCAAACTAACTCGTTTTTCTTTTCCTGCATGTACACTTCTCTTAAGTCGAGCTGTAACATTTTTTTTGCGATCCACATAAGGAATTATTATGTTATCGGTATTCAGACAGGTCGACTTAAATTCTAACGCAGCATTTAACTTTGTTCTGCAAACACTACATATAACCTCTTTGCTCTCGTTATCAAATTTCTGGAAAATATGCAAGTTTAAACAGAAAGAATATAAGTGTAGTGGAAAATAACAATTAAATACTAAAAACTAGTGGTGGGCAAGATCCGCATCATACGTATAAATCATACGGATCTCTAGTGGGAATCGATTCATGCGGATCCCGATGCAAAAATAATTTCATATGTTTCGCATCACCGCATCAATGTAAGTTGAGACTGAAGTGAAGTGAATCGGTATCAACTGATTCTCGTATGCGATACAGGAATGAGTAAATGGGAGGCGCACGCATACTGGGAATCAGTNCTATGTTTATTATGATTTATCTTTGAAAATAGTCACTTAGTGAAGCGTTAAAATAATTTCTCTGAGGCAGATGGTAGTGGTGGGCAAGATCCGCATCATACGTATAAATCATACGGATCTCTAGTGGGAATCGATTCATGCGGATCCCGATGCAAAAATAATTTCATATGTTTCGCATCACCGCATCAATGTAAGTTGAGACTGAAGTGAAGTGAATCGGTATCAACTGATTCTCGAATGCGATACAGGAATGAGTAAATGGGAGGCGCACGCATACTGGGAATCAGTTCATACGTATGCCGGTATAAAAATAATTTCGTATGTTCGCATCACCGCATCAATGCGAATTGGGAATGAATCGGTCTCAACACTCTCAACTGATTCTCGTGTCCGATACAGGTCGATGAGATACGATGCATTAGAAACACCTTAGTGAATAGGAAACTAAATATTGAAATAAATTATATGAAATTGTGTAGTCTGAAACAAACTTATAATGTAAAAAGTAATTGTCAGAGTGATGTGTATTTCGTATTTAATGTTGAATCGCTTGACCGAAAATAAATTTAAACATTAATTCATTTGAAAATAATTTGATGCTCAACTTGAGTTCAAATATATTATTGCTTCGTTTCTACTTAAGTTCATCGTTCTGCTAAAAAATGAATTTATAGATGATTGCAAAAAATTTAACGGGAATGAGTGAGCGACAAGCCCACACATTTACAAAATGTACAAGTACAAACTATACTTGTACATCCACAGTGAATACGATTCCCTGATGTGGATCTTTATGTCGATACATTTCGCATCATGCGGATCATTAAAAAGATCCGTATTGCCCATCTCTAGCAGATGGTAAGTAGGTCATACTGCTACATTTGTACGTAGGTACAAAGAATTCTTATTTAATTTTTTAAATTAGCTCGTATTATATTCAAAGACGTTAATACTCTTTGATGCGGTTAAGGAAAAGATGGAATAGTGAATTGAAGTCGGATAGGTAATAATGATTTATTTACTTCTAAATTTAAATTAAATTCACATTTTTGTGGATAATAATAATATAACTACCCAATCCAGACTAATGCATTTCTAAAAATTGGGTAGCTAGTAAGTACATACATTAATAACATGAATTCAATATACATATATAGGTGTAACTTCCACTAACTGTTTTTTAACCTTTTTTTTCATAACCTTCATACCCACCGCTGGAGTCAGTGAAAACATGCTTCAAGCTGAAAGCTGCGAAATTAGGTACCTACCTTCCGGTGCAAATATCTTATCGTAACCGATAAACAGAAAACTAAAATAAATGTAATTAAGCGGTGACATTGAATTAGTGTTGACAATTTATTTTTCGCCGTTTGACCACCATCTTGACATTTCACGTAAGGTGTAAAGTCATCTTGGATATTCCAACAGTATAAATAATGATCAAGAACGATCTGTCGCGAAACCATTGGTCGAAACACCACCAGACACNGATTTTTATGTCGATACATTTCGCATCATGCGGATCATTAAAAAGATCCCTATTGCCCATCTCTACTAAAAACTGCTTTACATTTGAGACTGCTAGGATCTAATCTAATTAGATTTCACCGACTTACCAATTTCAGCAAAAGAACATCTAAAATGTCTCTGATAACGTTGTCTACCACTTCAAAACTTGTACCTATTATAGATTTATTGCAAAGTCTACACGAAGTTTCCTTAACACCACTCATTGCTCTAAAACAATCTTCTTTTGAGTATAAAAAGAATACAAACTCATCACCCGTTACTTCTAACCACAAAACAGACTTCTAACCTAACCTTGTTGTCAGGGTGTCCAGATAAAATTTCTTGGTTGTAGCCCATAGGTTGTAGCCCAAGGGTCTTCCGCCCACAATCCAATATTTCTGGATCTGGGGCGAAGACAGAGATATGAAGGCACCTTCACGAGCAGGTTCACTGACTGGGAGCGTT
>NW_019417522.1:0-25330 GCF_000390285.2 Anoplophora glabripennis
ACCACGCCGACGAGGTGGAACGACGCGTACGGCGCTACAGACGCCGCGGTAATGAATTTAAGTGAAATGTGAGTCACAGCATTACGTAAATTGGCCAATTTAAAAATCTAACAATTTTAAATATTCATCGTACGAATTCGTATACTCAATCTAATTTAAAACTATAGAAAAATTTGTCAGTCAAACATAACAAAGTCGACTGACTATATAAAGTTTTCACCTCTAGATTAACGTAGCATAAAGTAGATGTAAGATTAAAATTGTCAACTGTCATAAAATTTAAATGTGTAATATATTTTGTTAATTTGTATTAAAAAGTAATTTTCATTTCATACAAATATATAAATAAAACATTAGTGAGACGCACCCTGAGAAAGAGCGAGCTAGATCTCAAAATTATAGACCAGATCTTATTGGCGCCTGGGCAAAATTATAAAATATCTAAATAAAAATTCAATTTCAATATCATATCACATTCATATACAAACAATAAAACATAACAATATATATAATTATCAGAATTATATATACAAAATACCTAATCAACGGCGCTCATAGCCGCATAAGCTCGAATTTCATAAAGCTCGAAGGATGTATTGTTGCAGTCAGAATTTTACCTATCTTTCCAATACCTTTGTTAGAGTCAAACCTCCTACACATCCTATCTAAGGGTAGAACAAGTTACAGATTAGTTCGCGTCCTATCACCTAGCCATGCCTAAGCGCAATCATACGATGTTACCCACATGCAGAGCAGAATCCAGCGCGATAGCCCGAGAAACTTATAATATGTCCAGACACTCTGATATCCTCGATCCAAGGATAAGTGAAAAGCAGGTACGACGACAGGGTGGAATGAAGAGAAAGGGGCGGTTTGTTTCTAAAATTAGTTTATTTTAATATGTATCAGATCATTTATTTTTTGGACGATACAAATAGTATATATGTCTTAAATTATATAAAAAATATTTACATCTTAAATTTATTCTTATACAAAATATGTATACATCTTAAAGCTATTCCACAAGAACAATTTCAAGGCGACTGGAGATATCACAAACCAAAGTTAGGCGGATATTGCGCGAGAATTCACTCGTACCATTTTCAAAAAGTTCAAGCTTTAGAACCAGCTGATTTCCCCAATCGTCTTGAATTTTGCAGTTGGTTCCTAAATCGAAGAACCTAACCTAACTTTATTTTTATTTTTAAAACAAAGTGCGATGGACGGATGAACGCTGTTTTACTCGTGCTGGTATTTTAAACAGGTAAAAAACATATTACTTTTGTAATGAACCGGTATTAATTTCCAGTTTTATGCAAGGCCGTGGGCCAGTTATTTATTTAATTAGTTTAATTGGGTGAGAGCAATTAACCGCGAGTCGAGTTGAACCGCCCGTTTGCCCCACTTTGTCGAGGGCCGCGCGCATAATCCCACCACGACTCCTGCCTAGTCAAGGGGGGATTGAGGCAATAAAACTACCGTTCCTGGACGAAAATCCTCAGTTCGCTGCCAGAACTCGAAGAACTCCAACGCCAACCTGAGGACCACCCCGAGGACCTGAACACCGACCAGAGACCGCCACCCGACCCAAGGAGTTCGCTGCCAGAACTCGAAGAGCTCCAGTACCAGCCCGAGGACCACCCCGAGAACCTGAAGACCGACCTGAGACCGCCATCCGACCCAAGGAGTTAGCCGCCAGAAGCAACCGTCCGGAATAAGTAAGCAAATTGTATTTTCCTATATTTACTTGTCCTGCTATGGTATAAGTCTGGCCGTTTTTGAACTCTGGCAAGACAGTACGACCACAGCGTTGTCGGCGAGGGTTTGGCTGGGTGCTCCACCGCCCTCGTTCAACGAACGTTGTCCGTCACATCGACCGAACTGCTGGTTTGGCTGGGTGCTCCACCGCCAGCGGAAGACGTTGAGTGCAGGCTCGTACGGCAGCAGCGTTATCGGCGACGGTTTGGCTGGGTGCTCCACCGCCGTCGTTCGACAAACGCTGTGCGCCCCTTTACTGAAACTGCTGGTTCGGCTGGGTGCTCCACCGCCAGTAGAGGACGTGAAGGTGTCAGACTGTACAGCAGCAGCGTTGTCAGCGAAGGTTTGGCTGGGTGCTCCACCGCCTAAGCTTGATAAACGTTGTAAGGCACAATAACCGAAACTGCTGGTTCGGCTGGGTGCTCCACCGCCAGTAGAAGACGTTGTGTGTCGGCTGTGCAGCGACGGATAGACCCTCGAAGTTTGGCTGGGTGCTCCACCGCTTCGGGAAGAAATCTGTCGGCCGCCCCGCATTTGAACTCGCACCTCGACCAGACTTTGCCTCCTGTTCACCAACATAAATCATTTTCCTGACTACCGTTTGCTTATTTACGTCCGTTCTAAACCGCTTTGCTTGGCTTTTTCTCCTGGCTGGTCGCATTTCCGCTTAATTTCCGTCGCTTTGCTAGAAACTGCCGCCGATATTTATTTGTAGAATTAGAGTCACCCGTAATTATTTTTCTGTTTCAGAACCATTGGGAACAATTTATTTATTGCTCTAATTTATTAATCTTATTTTTCCCTTTCTAGCACCGACCGAAATTTAAAACCGAATATTATTCTGGCGTACCGTTTCGTAAAGTCTTAGATTGTTTATTAAATAAACCAAACGCCAAAGACTCCGTTTTCTACCGTACCGATTTTGTGTCCTGATATTTGACTAATTTGTATTTATTTACAGCTCCGAAAACCGTATCGGCATTTTTAAACCCGTCGCAAATAATTGCTCTAACCCATTTTATCTCTAACCCATTTTATTTCATTCTTACACCGCTTGTAAATTTATTGTATATACCTGGTTTTAGTTAGTAATAATAATTGTAATTAGAATCTGTTTTACTTTTGTTTGTTTGTTTCAAATTCAATAGGCCTGATTAATAAATCTAGTAAATATAATTCCCGTTTGTATTCATTCTTAACGCCGACAAAGTTGATAAAATTCCGATCAGTAAAAAAGGGGTCCGCTTATCTTTTTGTGACCTACACTGATAAGACCGTTTATTTTGAAAGGAAAATAACACTACACTCAGAGAACTACTTTGCTTGAAATTAAGAGAAATATAACAGACCCCTGGAATTAAACTTTCTTCACTGCAGCTATCCCGAGTACTTACTCTAAACCGAGGGTAGGTTTCACGTGGAGTTTCCCCCACGTAACCGATTGGGAAACTGGCGCCCGAGACAAAAACCGCACAAAAAGATTTAATCCGGAGTACGTTCCTGTGACGTCACTCACCACCGCCGGCTGCCAACCACCGCTGCCGATAAACTAGTAGTCAAGGGTCGTCATAAAATTAGGCGTCCAAATAGGGACGTCAGTGACGTCACTGAATATAGCAAATTAGAATTCGAAATTACGAATTAAGATTCCGTGTAGAGTTGGTAGTATACCGGGGGCGGCCATAAGTAACGTAAGTAACCGTCACCACCACCAGAACCGAAACCGCAGGAAAGTGCGTTACAAAAATTTGGCGCCCGAGCAGGGACGTTACACTTTCTCAAAAACAATAAGAATAAGTACCTACCTAGGTAACACCAGAGTTTATATTTACACTAAAGTTTACATTTTTTATGTAAACTTTGGTTATACGCAACTGCATATTGAATAATAAATTGAAATACTAAAACTGTGTATTATTATTTAACATAATAAATTATAAAACGTTAAAACGTTAATAATATTAAAAATGATAAATTGTAATAACCGTACATTCGAAATTTTTAGTAGAATTGTTTGAAAGCTTTCCCCTTCAGATGCTACGAGATATGTGGTATACAGGTATGCACGACGGAGCTCCGGCCCATTCTGCTCACGATGTCCGTGGATTTTTAGATGATCAATGTCCCAATCGGTGGATAGGGAGGGCCCATAATCCTATGGACTTTTGTATATGGGGTTATATGAAATCTGTCGTGTATTACACCGAGGTAGAGAATGTAGAGCAGTTGCGGAATCGTATCGAAGATGCCGCTGAAGAAATACGTAACAACCCTGGTTTATTCCATCGCATCCACCGCTCATCTATCCAACGTGTACACTTGTGCATAGACGGTAACGGTAATGTATTTGAACATTTGCCCGAAGGCTTCCAGCAAATTAAAAAATTAACATTATGATGTAAATAAAAACTGATTTTAGGCAACAATAACAATTTAATGTGTTGATTGCATAATTATAAAAAATAATTTATAGCATTTTAAATTATTATTGGCTGACGTGAGCAAACCGTTTATTTATTGTCTTTATATGAGCGAAAATATATAAATATGATAACGTTGCATCTAAGGCGCGTTGTTCAAATCGTAGCCGTGCGCAAATTGTGAATAACCGACTGACGTCAGCCGGTCAGTAATAGCTTGAAGATAATGATTTGAAAATATTTTTTCTGCTAAAATATGTATTTATTTTTTTTTAATCGCGCCATCGTATATTCATTTTTCTCTATCTGCTCTTAAAATTAATGACATTATGACTGAATCACCCTCTATAGTCCCGATAATTATAAAATTATTAATAATATCTATTTCAGTTTTAAAGTATTATTCAGTTACCATCGTATCGTTATAAACCCTATAAGCCAGCCTCATATCTGGTCTTAAATAATAAACAATCGATCCTTTAACGGTTCATATAAGGGTTGACTAACCGTGGGGTATTAAGAAATTCAAATATTTAAACTACATCTGTTTTATAGTGTATTGGCATACTTACGGAAGCCAATAACAATGGTTGTTATGGCCTTTCTTATACATGTGACATTGTGACATCATATCAGAAATGTTTTATACTTTGGTGGAGATTTATTTTGCATCAGTTATAGTTTACAACTTTTTGGCGACACTTGTGTAATTGTTAAAATATAATAATGGATACCTCTATTGGACTTGTTAACTTTGTTTTGTTGAGGAAGCTAGCTGCTATGGAGCAGGAGGTAAATATTTGTAAAAAAAAGTGTAGGTTTTATAAATCCCTCTTGTAAAATTTTATTATATAGGACGCCTGGGGTATCCCACTTCACGACGAGATCGATGAGGTTTCAGAAAACGAAGTGGACCAGGAGGGTAACGACATTGAAGCTGGTGATATGGATGACGACGGCAAAGGTCAGGTGGATGCAGACGATGACAACTCTCCAGCGATTGATGGAGGTGCAGATGGTGAAGTTGTGGTAATAACGCAAAAAAAATGAAAATCGCATTAAAATTTTGTTGTCTTTTTTATATATGTAGGTAGCCGATTATGTGGACGAAGGTGTCGTCGAAGATTACTTCGACGTGATAAACAACACTATAATGAGGTCCCACGAGGTTTCCAACGGTGAGGTTGTGTTGAGAGATTAGCAATATTGCTAAACATATTGCATGGTGCTCGTATGTACAGACCCGGACGAGCAACATCAACTCTACCATATGTGCTATATGGAATTAGTACGTCTTTCGGGTGTGGAGGAATATGAACATCGGCATTATGATTGTCACACAACAACGAGATATGAAGATTGCTCGTTTCACTGTTCCTCATGTCGGCTGCCTCTAGAACAAGTGCGGTTAACTAGAACGTGCATCATATGTAACCATCAGAAACACAGATTTTAAAATGTGTGTAGTAGAACAGGTCTTCATACAATGTTTTCTTATTTGTTTAACTAAAACAACCCCATCAACATTCATATATAGTCCCGATAATTATAAAATTATTAATAATAGCTATTTCAGTTCCTACAGTATTATTCAGTTACCATCGTACCGTTATACACCCTATAAGCCAGCCTCATATATCGTCTCAAATAATAAACAATCGATCTTTTAACGGTTCATATAAGGGTTGACTAACCGTGAGGTATTAAGAAATTCAAATATTTAAACTACATCTGCTTTATAGTTTCCTGGCATACTTACGGAAACAAATGACAATGGTTGTTACGGCGTTTTCTGATGTGACGTCACATCAGAAATGTTATATACTTTGGGAGGAGGTTTGTTTTACATCAGTTATAGTTTACAACTTTTTGGTGACACTTGTGTGATTGTTAAATCTGTGAAAATAGAATAATGGATGCTTCTATTGGACTTGTTAACTTTGTTTTGTTGACGAAGCTAGCTGCTATGGAGTGTGTAGATACGAGACAGCTCTGGCGGTGCCCATAGCTATGCTTAATCTTTCATTCCACTGGAGTTTGTCTTTACCTAAAAAGTTTATAAAATAATAATAACACTAATGGGTGAGATATAAGCTATAAATTATGTCATATATTAAATGTCATTGGTATCCGCGAATGCAGCTAAGAGCTGGCCCTCTGGCGGTGACAAGTGATACCAGCGAAACAAGGTAAACATTTCTTGTGTGCAAGACATTTTGTTTTGTATTTTATTTAAAACTGTGTTTAGTGTTTGTTTTTTGAACACTGTTATTTTAAGAAAATAGTGTGAGGAAAACATCAGCAGTTATGGATAAATTGTAAAGAAGAAATTGTCGAACTATTATTGTTCGATTGTTTTTCATGATCCAAAAAAAATCCAGAATTAAGTTTTCATTAAACCATTGAAGAAATGTTCAAAATATTATTGTCGACAGACAATACTCCCTGAATTTCAAGAGGGTTGTTAGTAAGGGCACTAGTTTGCAGACACAATGAATAAATTTCTAAATTTAAATCACTTTGCCCAATTTTCCCACATAGTAGGAGAGATAGGGGAGCATTGGGCAGTCGGGAGGTTCGAGCACCACCTTGTAACTAGAGACGTGTAGTAGATATTTATTTTTGTATACTGTGGTAGTTTAGTTTGACAACTGGCAACACTGCTTAGACTAATGTCATTTGTCATTTCGTTTAGTTGTCAGTGTGTCATGCGGTTGACGGTTTCGTGCACCCAAAAGTAAATATTTTGTTGTGATTTTAAGGGAAATAACAGAGCAATCTGTGAAAAGGCGTAAGTTTCTTTGATTATACGTAAATGTGTGTTTATCGAAGATAATATTAACCTATAAATTGATACATAATGTTTGAATAATAAAATGTATATTTGGATTAATTTGCAAAACGAGGGTATGGGGAGCATTGGGCACTAATATTGAAAGGAGGTTTGGGCATGCCCAATGCTCCCACCATTATTAATCATCAAAAGAGGAATCGTTTGACGAAGATGATATTATTTTAGATCGAAATTTCAAAGTCAACGATTATGTCATGGTCAAATTTGACACCAAAAAAACTACCTATCACTATGTTGGACAAATTAAAGAAGTTGATCCCTCCATGGCAACTGTTAAATTTCTGCGTATGAGCAAGATTCGAAATACATTTATGTATCCCGATATCGAAGACATTTCAAGTGTCCCATTAACAGACATTAAAACTAAATTGCCACAACCAAAAATATGGATCAAACGTGGCAACTCCAAATACACTTTTAATAAGCCTATCTGGGTTATACCAAATGTTAGATAAGTTTTATTATTTATGTAAGAATACTGATTTTTGAGCATCTAATCTTTATTATTTGTTAAGTTACTTTAGTTATAACATATCAAAATAATTTAGTAGATATTATGTGGCGTATGCAATACAATGCCCAAACCTCCCACAGAGGTGCCCAAACCACCCAACCATTGGGAGGTTTGGGCACTTATGGCAAGGTTCAGGAAAAATCATGCAACTTTGAGACTGATTACATTTGTATAACTATTCGTCGCAATAATTTGAGTCAAATGTATGTGCCATTGATATTAGAAATAAATAGTTGATTTTATTAAAAAATAACAGTTTTATTTTGATTTAAGTAGAAAAGTGGCCAATGCTCCCCTATCTCCCCTACCACATGACCAGCGTTAAAAACTGCCTCTCCTTCTGATATACAACCAGAGTTTTCGTTGGCATTTAAATAGGAAATGTAGGTATGCCCCACCTGGCATAGAATTACACCACAAATATCTAGTAAATACCTAAATCGTCAGACATAGAACTTATTAGTTCGGATCAGATGACCAACAAAGGATTTAGCTATTTCGATGTCTATTTACAAACATGTTTTGATTGTGGGTGAGATATAACCTGTATAACATATGTTATAGTAGGTCATAGTTTCTCACAATATCATTAGTTGAAAATCAAAATACTTTAAATGGAAGTACCTGTAGTCTGTCTTTGAGTGCTCCTCCTGTTATATATTCGTACATTAAGCAACATGTACATCCATCGCAAAAATAGCCAAGCAACGACAACAAATTCTCATGCTTATATTTGTTGAGAACCTCGACTTCATTCCGGAACTGCTTAGTGACAGTATCGTCGATGTTAACTACCAATTTCTTTACAGCCACAGGTCTGTCGAGCAATCCAAGGGCTAGGAAAACGGAGCCGAAAGCGCCAGAGCCTAAAAACCGACCATTCTCCTGCATACTTCTGTAAGGTTCAGGATTGAAGTTGTTTGTAGCGTTTTTCACCGTAAGTGAAATGTGGCAGAAGAGTGTTGAGAGAAATATTGGGTAAAGGCGATGTGCACGGTCGTGATTTTGTTGAATTGTCGGACGAATTCTGTGAACTGTTTAAGATACTCGGTAACAAGTGTGTTGAAATATTCACTGAAATCGGTGATTCGTTAAGTAATTGTGATATTTCAGGCCTATATTTTGTTTCGTTCAAATTTTGGCTGGTTGTTGACTGAGATCCTGTCGAGAATTTCATCATATCAGAGTCATTATTTATGTCTGAATCGATTCTTTCCCTTTGCACGACGAGTGGCACAGAGAACTGTGGTCCATGATTGTCTTCATCGATATCGGGACTTATAACTATTTGTGATATCACTGAAGGCACATTTTGATGTCTAGCCGCCTCCTCGGAATTAGTTCTAATTAACATCAACGCAGAATCAAGGTAACCGATTTGATCCAATGATCTTTCAACCTCTTCCAGATGTTTATCCTTCTGTTTTGCAGGCTCAGATAATACTATTGGTATCAAAGCTTCTGGGCCAGTGCTTGGTCTTTGATGTTTCTCCTGTTTTAGGAGATCCACAGCAATGTAATCCGCAGCTCGAAACAATTTTGCTTGTGTTAAGAGGTACAGCAAATGACCTAGAACCGGTCTCAATCTGCCTGATGTACCCCATTCGTCCAGCAATATTTCAGTACAAGCTCTCCTGTACCTTTCCGATGCATTCTCTATTAACCTAAAAAAAAACCATTGATAAACTTCATCTTTTTCAAAAGTTTTAAGATGCATTACTTAAAATGTTCTGAATTATATTTGTGGGGATTATCTAAGGTAACATTACACACGAAATTAAACTTTTCCAGTGTCTTTGGTATGATTGACATTAGTCTCTTCCACAATTCATGAGTTTCCAGTATCTGAGCCAACTCCCTTATGTATCTTGGGGAGAGTTTTCTAATTTCCAGCGAAGGATCCATTTGTCTTCTGTTTACAGTCATTACATCTGGATTATATCATAAATGTAGGCTAAAAAAAAAGTAGCTAAAAAGCTAAAGTAAACATTTAGTGCTTCTAAATTTTAGTTTTCAATGCCTTATTTCTAAACTATAATTTCAGGAACGTTTGTGTATTAGTTTATAATCAAAATCAATTGCTTTAGATAGAAACAAATTATGAAATAAAGGTTATGTTTCAATTATTGTAGAAGAGAAATTCGTCTCTGGCAGAATCATGGCAGAATTTTATATACACAAGGTCCAGTAACTTAACTTTATAATTTATTATAAAATTATAAAATTCATTAATATTTGATCGACAATCAATTTTATGTTTATGCACAAATTTAAATGTCAACAATGTATTTACGAATGCAAAATCCAACTAAGTATAAGTACTATAAGTTGCGACAAATTTATTTATTATTTTTATTACGATTTCATACCGATACTAATCGTCGATACGATGTCAGTAGAGCAAATTTTTCTCGGAGGCAGTCCCATAACGAATGGTGAATTGTGAATTTTAATATATTAAATTTCAGTAAATTTTTGTCTTGCGTTGCGAAATGATTACACAATCGACCTTAAAAGAAAATGGGAATCTGTGTTAAAAGTATTCTAAAAAATTAAAGCAAATGTTTCGGCGGTAAATTGAATATTACAAAAATCTATCTTGATTTCCGGAAAAACTACAAGTCTTATGGAAAAAAGTTAAATGGCAAAGTTGTAGGTAATAAAAAGATCTACAACTTTTGTATTTACACTTTTTTCACATAACCTCAAAATTTATGTGAAAAATTCAAATAACCAAGTTTTTGGTTTTTTATTTTTCTTTTACAAAAAAAAAAATTTTTTACGAAATTTTGTGAAAACTTACCTATTTATGTCCCAAACACGCTGTAATTTTTTTGATTTGAAATATTTATTTTTTCACCTTATTTTTACTTAATATCGAAAAAGCACCCTAATTTTCAATCGAAAATTCTCACGTCAAAATATCTGCTTTTTTAAAAACGTCGGTGGGCTTTTTCTTCGTTGAAATCTCTACTTTCTGATGGTGTAAAAAAATATATACATTACTATGGTAAGTTTTCTCAGGAAATGCAAAGAAACGAACTAGAATCCGAAAATTTTTTTCTAATCATTATGTACAATTTTGAGCTATTTATTAAAATTTACACTTTAATTACTCGAAAAACGTAAGATTCCATGTTACATTGATAAACAAAAAAATTACAAGTCGAAATATACTATTATAATTAACAACCAAATAAGTTAATAAAGTTAATATTTAATAAGACATCTACAATATTTTGAGAAAGTTGTAGAATCTTCTTTCGTTTCTTTGCATTTCCTGAGAAAACTTACCATAGTAATGTATATTTTTTTTTACACCATCAGAAAGTAGAGATTTCAACGAAGAAAAAGCCCACCGACGTTTTTAAAAAAGCAGATATTTTGACGTGAGAATTTTCGATTGAAAATTAGGGTGCTTTTTCGATATTAAGTAAAAATAAGGTGAAAAAATAAATATTTCAAATCAAAAAAATTACAGCGTGTTTGGGACATAAATAGGTAAGTTTTCACCAAATTTCGTGAAAAAAAAATTTTTTTTTAAAAGATAAAAATAAAAAACCAAAAACTTGGTTATTTGAATTTTTCACATAAATTTTGAGGTTATGTGAAAAAAGTGTAAATACAAAAGTTGTAGATCTTTTTATTACCTACAACTTTGCCATTTAACTTTTTTCCATAAGACTTGTAGTTTTTCCGGAAATCAAGATAAACCGTTTTTTACCCTTAAAAACTCACCCCCTTCCCCTTCCCGACCTCAGATCGCCCGTAAATTATTTTTCCTTTCATTTCTGTTATATTCTCTTTCTTTTCCAATGGGTTTCATCCTACTATAATTTTTTTTTGGTTTCAAAAATTATCGACCCTGGTCTAGAACTAAGGGCCGAGGGACAACACGCGGTATATTATGTACTTCGTGCTGGTTACATAGTTACATTTATTTTTCGAAATCCGCTTACATTTTAGTTCATAACATAAATAAGAATTTCAGAAAGATAATTAAATAGTAACATAACAAAAAGTTAATAATTAATATAAAATTAAAGATATTTATATAAAACTTAGGTACGTTTTAATGTATATCCTTGGTAAAGGAACAAAATAACACTTCACAATTAAATACGAGTTTATGCTACACTACTGCAAGATGGCAAAAAGTAAAATACTTTTGTTATAATCCCAAAAATATTTTGTATTGCAAATACTTTAATAAAGTATTTTGTATTTTAAACAAGTATTAACGTCAATCGAAGACCGCATCTCTTTCAGCAACGATTTTTTATTTTAGGAGTGGTGTATTAAGAATAAATTGTCGTTAAATGCTTCAAAATGAGTTTCAGTAGAAAACTTCACTTAGTCTTTTATGGTAACACCTATATCAAAGATTTAGGTATCTTTTTTGACTCAAAATTCACATTTATTCATCATATCAATTCTATGACTAAAGTGGCATACTCTATGTTAGGTTTTTTAATCCGCTATACTAAGCTATTTTCTAACATTGAAACACCAAAGATTATGCTTTTTTGACTTGTATGTTCTAAACTTGAATATGGTTCTTCAGTTTGGTTGCCAGTCTACAATAATCATGTAGGAGCGATAGAAAAAAACAAGATATATTTGTCAAGACCCCCGCATATAAAATTGACGGTAGGTACCTATTTATCAACTCCAAGTTATTGATCAAAAAGTTTGATTTACAATCAATGGAATTTAGACGTAGGTACTTTTAGTGGCTTAGTATTCGCTGTTAAAATAGTGCGTAGTGAGATATATTCACCCTATATATTATCTAAATTTATTTTTCGAAATCCGCTTACTTTTTAGTTCATAATATAAATAAAAATTACAGAAAGGTAATTAAATAGTAATATTACAAAAAGTTAATAATTAATATAAAATTAAATAGATATGTATATAAAACTTACGTTTTAATGTATATCCTTGGTAAAGGAACAAAATAGCACTTCACAATTAAATACGAGTTTATGGTACACTACTGCAAGATGGCGAAAAGTAAAATGAATTCCATAAAGTTTGTTTTTCTACAATCTAGGCCCCGATCGGGGAGAGCGGTATAGTACTAACTAGGTAAGTACCTTCCAGGAAGGTCGTCTATTTATCCCGTATTTATTGTTACGGCTTAAGGAATTCCTAAGAAATTGGGAATACTAATGACTTAAACCCTTAAAAGTTTATGGCGGTTGTGTTTATTCCACTGAAATTTAGCAACCCATATTTGGTGACTAGCCACTCATTGTTATGTGGCTGAAAAGTAAATTCGCAAGTATCACAAATTTTGCTGCGTTTATCTGTACTACCGTCGTCTATTTGTTGGTTAACCTTCATTAAACATTTGTTTATGCTGTTGATATTCCCATTTCCGCTTTTTAAATCTCTCTAAACCCGTTATTTGCACTCAAATTGACAAAAAATCTCGAAACTTTCCTCAGATATCGTATAATTTGTTTAATGTTACAATAGTAACTTTTACTATATAATAATATAAACTACAAAATATAATTAGGTAATATTTTCTCAATTTTTTTTTCAATTTTTTATAAAATTTTTTAGTTTGGTTTTATGACAAAAAAAATATATAGGTATGGTTGGTTACGTTTTTTTTTCTCTATCTAAAAAATAGTAACAGCACTTTTGACGATTGTTTATAACAGATTGTTAAGTAAAAAAACAAAATAAATTTTCAATCAAAAATTTTTCGTTTCCTGTATTCATCTAGAGAATTGCAAATTATAAATTTAGAGAAAGAAAAAAATTTCTTAATATTATGTACCATTGAACAACCGTAGAGATTCGGAAGCTAACAGGAAATTTCCTCTTCTTTTAGGATCTTTTTTTAAATTGACGCTAACGCTTATATTTTTCGAGTCATTTGACCTTTTTTTAACATTTATTTGTTTATCTCTTTTGCAATTGTTCATGTGCGAGTACGATTTTTATGCACATTTTTCTAGACGGCATGCGTCATCCCGAATCGAATGAACTCTCAACCTCAACCATCCCTTACCTCGAATTATGAGTATTTTTCACAATTTTAAAAACGTTAAGTAGAACAGTAAGAAAATGTATAAAACTTGTGCCCCGTTGGTTATACAGGGTGGGCCGTTAGTGTGACAAAGTAAAATAACTACCTTGTTACTCATAATACAGAAAAAAATACAGTATAAAAGTTGTACAGAATCGAGAAACCTATACTACAAAATTAATTTGAAACATACAGGGAGATGAGTAAAAACGGGACACGCTAAATATTACATTTTTTAAATGGAACACCCTGTATATTTTTAAACGTATGGATTTCCGAGAAAATTCTGTATATGGCAATATAAACAATTTATCATTTTAGTGCGGGGTTTGCCAAGTGATGTAGAAAATTCTTCGAATTTTGGGAAAAACATGACCTCGAAGAAGTTGTATTAACTTTCAGTTACCAACACTTGGAACAAAATAATTAGACAGAGTTATAGACAAATGTTAGACGGAAGCTCCTATATTAACTATTATCGATATTTTATACAGGGCATTTTTTATAATATGATCATTTTTAGAAAGTTTAAACTTGATTTTCTAAAATTTTTCAAATGGAACACCCTCTATTTTATTGTTCTATTTTATTCACATATCGGTCCGCTTCAACTTTTATTAATTAAGCATGTTCTATATCTAAAATTGTTAGTTTTTAAGATATAGCAACATTTCTGAAAAAACTTAGTTTTTATTAGGTATTTTGTATTTAGAATACCAACTAACAAATATTTACTAATAAAATTAACTCAAAACTGATACGTTGACACAATGTGACAGTTTTTTCCAAAGCCATTTCGTGCGACCGAAAATAATAAAAATTAGTTTTTTCCAGAAATATTGCTGTATCTTAAAAACTAACAACTTTAGGTGTAGAACATACTTAATAAAAGTTGAAGTGGACTGATATGTGAATAAAATAGAACAAAATACGGGGCGTTCCATTTGAAAAATTTTAGAAAATCAAGTTTGAACTTCCTAAAAATGATCATATTATAAAAAAGCCATGTATAAAATATCGATATTAGCTAAAATAGGAGTCTTTGACTATCATTTGCGTATAACTATGTCAAATATTTTTGTTTCAAGTGTCAGTAGTTGAAAGTTAATACAACTTCTTCGAGGTCATGTTTTTTCCAGAATTCGAAGAATTTTCTACATAACTTGGCAACCCCGCACTAAAATATTAAACTGTTTATATTGCCATATATAGAATTTTCTCAGAAATCCACATGTTTAAAAATATTTGGCGTGTCCCATTTTTACTCATCGCCCTGTATGTTTCAAATTAATTTTGTCCTTTAGGTTTTTTGATTCTGTACAACTTTTATATAAACTTTTTTTCTGTATTATGCATAACAAGGGAGTTATTTTACTTTCTCACTCTAATGGCCCACCCTGTATGTATAAGCTACGTTGGTTATATAAACTAAATATGTAATATGTTTGTATTGTACTATCAATGCAATTTCAATTATGTTCAAGCACTTGCTGAATGTAGAAAACCTGTGCTAATAAAATCAGCTGTTGTTAATAAAAAAAGGTAATGTTAACAGAATTTTAAATTATGTGAATAGGAAAAATGAGCATAACAGTGAAAGATTGATGTGAACTATAATTTAGAGAAGGATATTACGAAAAAATGGTTTGACGGGGGAAGATAAAGCGAGGAGATCAGAGTTCTGTAGGTGGTGACAAGAAAGAAAGAAGGAAGATCCTTTTATATGCAGAAGAATTCTCTGGTCAGATGTGTCTAATTTTTGTAACAATGAATTTTTTAATAGGAAGATTTACATTGGCACGGAGAAACTACATTTCAACATAGGTTTTCAATAAACTTTTGAGTTAGAATTCTTGATACCAAAATCATAGGACCTTACTTATGATGGTAAACTGATGGGTGTCAGATATTGTAGATTCTAAGCTTAAAAGAAGTATATATTATATTCACTAAATTTTATTGTAGTTGGCCTGTTTAAAAAAATTCCTACATTAATCTACATTTTTGATATCAAAATTATATGTAATAAATATAAAAGATAAAGGCGACATGTAGTACATCGCATGAAAGAGGAAAAAACAAGCAATTTTTTGTATCCACCGCCTGCTTCGATGACAATTTTTCTGTTGCTCGCATAGAGAGCGCTGCAAATTACATAAGATACTTCAAAAATTTGTTTACATCGGGTGAACGATATCAATTTTGCCATGAAATTTTATTAAAATAGGTTTTGTCTATCTCTTAAAATAAAAAAGTTAGACGACCCTAAACTTTCGGTACTTTTCCAGTTTTTTTATGATTACTCCTAAAGTTGGCCATGGATCTCAAGGCCTCAAAAAATGTAACAAAAAACATATAAAGATTTTCGACAGCCTGTATACTTTTATTGAATATGGCCTAAACGTGTATCAAAAAGTATTATTTGACTTCATTTCATAAGATCTTTTAGAAAAAATATTTGTCTGAATTGCCTTAATACTTTTACAGTAGACTAAAAAAAATGCAAGATCTAATATGTAGTGTTATAGAATATTTATTTTTTTTTATAAACTACTAAAAATCTATTTATGGAATTTCACAGATTATAATGCGCTTCGTCAGAAATAAATTGAGATAAAAATTAAAAATCCAACACACAAATTACAAATCACAGAAACGCAATATGACGCCCAAAAAATAGGTATAGGTATACCAGCAGGTGTAACTTACATTTGGGACACAGTATACTGAATACAATTCGAAACATGTAGTATTAAAAGTAATTAAATATGTGTATAAAACTTACCTCTTCAATGTTGAATGATGGAACCGAACAATAATAATCACAACTGAGTATATCTGTAGGTACTAATGAAAAGCTAAAAATGACTTGCGACTAAGGAAGTTCACAGTAAAATGAATATCCTAAGTTGGTTTTGCTTTTGCATGACCTGGAGTGAGAAGGGTCGGTTTAAGTATGTACCTTCCAGGAAGGTCGTCTATTTATTAGTATAAGCTGATTATTGTTAGCCCATGTTTTGGAATTTACAGTCAACAATTAATTCTACATGAACGGGTCGTATTACAATACGACCAAATTTAACATAAAACTAGGTAAAAATATACAAGTTTCAATAATGGTTTTATACAGGGTGGTCCGAATTTTATGCAGGAAACTTCGAGAGCGGATAGGGGATTGTATTGGTATGAATAACTTGAGAACGGCGAACCTTAGGGAAAAAATTCGAGTTACCATTTTTACGTATTTTGTGCATTAGAATATAAATCCGTTACAATAACTTGTAAAAAATGCAGTGGCGTAGGCTTTTTTAAAAAAAAAAAGTGGGTGATCCCTGTCCAGTTGTACTGGTTGAACGTTTAGAGCTCATATTTTAGGGAATGCAAGGCCTAGTATGATATATTATCTATACCAAATTTTATTGAGATCGGTTAATAGATTCCCGAAATATAAACAAAAAATCAATTTTTTTTAACAACTTCAACACCCCGTATCTCTGAAACGGGGCCGTTCCAGACCTATGTTTATAAGGCAAACACTTATTATTTTAAAGAGATCTATCTGCCCTCGAAGTTTCCTGCATAAGATTCGGACCACCCTGTATAACCATATGTGTAAGCGAGTTTGGAGTTTCGCGCTTTTGACTGAAACTTAATTGAACTTTTGAATCCGCTCGGGATGTGTATTACGACCAGAGCTGGGAGTAGACAAAAAAAAATACCAAGTAGTATTTTAAATATAAAATAGTATTCTGTAATTAAAATACTTTTGTTATAATCCCAAAAATATTTTGTATTGCAAATACTTTAATGAAGTATTTTGTATTTTAAACAAGTATTAACGTCAATCGAAGACCGCATCTCTTTCAGCAACGATTTTTTATTTTAGGAGTGGTGTATTAAGAATAAATTGTCGTTAAATGCTTCAAAATGAGTTTCAGTAGAAAACTTCACTTAGTCTTTTATGGTAACACCTATATCAAAGATTTAGGTATCTTTTTTGGCTCAAAATTCACATTTATTCATCATATCAATTCTATGTCTAAAGTGGCATACTCTATGTTAGGTTTTTTAATCCTATTTATCAACTCCAATTTATTGATCAAAAAGTTTGATTTACAATCAATGGAATTTAGACACATGTTTCTGTGAACTTTTCTCATTTTTCTGAGGCGGGTCTCTTCCGTAGGTCGTATTTCCCAACTTAAAGTACCTACGTTTCTGATGGCAACGACAGGCAGTGGCAGTAGCACTAGCAGCTCGACTAAACATGAATGATTTTCTATAAACATCTGCCTGATGACACAGCAGCGTCATGTACAATGCTTTGCAAGTATTGGGAAGCGTCACATGCTGTTGGAAGACAACTGTCGAAAGCAATTACCACTTGTCACACCGATACCTGTGGAACCCCTTTCATAAAACCGCTGCTGTCGTTAGCCACTGTCTTCGACATTGGAAGTGTATTTTTATCTGTAACATCCGTACACCTGTTCTGCTTGATGACACATATTTTATTTTTTAAATGGCATATTTTTAAGCTGATGTTTTCACTTTCAAAAATTATAATAATGTAACATGACACATAAATAATTATTGAACTATCAAATAATAAATAAACAAGAAATTAGTTTAGAATTATTAGTAATAAACATTGTTCCTACACTGAGAAAAGATACACATTTTTATAACAAAATATATTATTTATTTAAAATTCCTTTGGGTGGTGCAATTACATACGTAATAATATAAAATATTTATATTAAAATAAAAACAGATTCGGAGGAGAAAAATTTTCAAAAGTGCACGTTCATAGTGATAATTTATTTAAAAGGTCCTCCAATATTCCGGTAACTTCTACCATATTTGGTCGTTTCTTCTTCCCTTCAAGGCACTTGAGAGATATTTTGAAAAGTTCATCAGCAAAATTAATTCCACCTTCTTGCCACGAACCAGTACCATGGTTTAACAAAGGTATTATGTCGTCGTTTTCACATTTATCCTCAATATGAGTAACCTAAAGAGGAAAACAAAGATTAAAATAGAAAAGTACCACTTAGCGTTTACTAAGACAGTGGGGCAGTGGCACCTGGTGAAAATTAAAATTAACGGAAAATTGAATTTATACTTTTTATATTTCCAGGCCTAAATAGAAAACTATTGTGACGAAAAAATTTAAAACGAAATTTACAAAATAAAACAGGTTATCACCATAGGCGCTGTTAATCTGAAATCCCAATGGGAGCAATTTTAAAACATCGGAATACACAATCTCTGTTTAGGTCTAAGATGATCTGTGAGTAAATTGTACACATGACATAAATAATATAGACTGAATCAAGACACCACTCTGAAATACAAGTATAAAGAAATGATATACCATTTACTTATTATAACTGGTCATTTTGTACTATACAAAGTATAGTCTTTCCGATCTCAGTCGAAGATCAAAGAGCTAGGCAGTAGATACCATCAGGTTTGGTCGCTACGCAACAACTCGGCATTCAAATATTTGAAAAACTTGTTCCCATATTTATTTAACCATACCCATGTACAGGCCTGGTCGAATTAAACGTGGAGATGGTAGAAATGTATATGCCAAGTTGAAGAATGCGCGCGCGGGAAAACGGCGCATAAACAGCCTTACCGGACGGCCGGCCATAAATTTCAGTTGTTGACAAATTGCCTAGCAGAGCAGTGCAACAATGCGGAATAATTTTGTTTATTATTATTATTTAATAACTTTTCTAACCTAAACTAACAGTCTTTCTTCATCCTTTCCTGGCAAGAATGCCGAGCAGTAATATTATGATTTAATAAAAATGTAAATGTTTTTGATATGTCAACCAAAATTTACCATCAATATAATAAAATTGTATGAGGACATGAATAATTAAAATACAGTAGAACCCCGATTATCCGTGAGCGGATAGTCTGTAGTGCGGATTATCCATGCAATGTCCAGGAATTTTTGGTGAGGCGTTATTTAGTGTTTTTGTTCAGTAAAGACTGTATAACATCATGTGTTGTGGCTAACGCCTCTAATCTGCAGAAGTTGCAAATATTCTATTAGCCTATTTTGAGTAAGTCGACATTTTAATCTTACATAAAATACGTCAGAAAATAAAGAAAAACAGGAGAAATTAAATACGGACCAAAATGATTGACTGTTTAAAAAGTATAGCTAACTAGGTAGGTAGGTACTTAAAATAAATGTACCTAAATTGCATTTTCAATGATTTTGTGCATGTTTACCTATGTATTGCTCCGTTGCTTATGTAAAAAATAAATGTTTTGATTATCTGTGTTTTTCAATTATCCATGCCGCGCTCGGTGCCGTAGATCACGGATAATCGGGGTTCTACTATGTTATTGGTCAAATGAGCATATTATAATAGAAATTTTCTATACATTATGTATAAATTATTATTTTTTACCTTTATCAGAAAACATTTTTAGGGACGCCTGTGAAACTCATTAAATTTTATTGCTAGGCGTTTTTATACATGTTCAACTGACATCGGAAAGACTATAACAGAGGTGATAAATATTCTTTACTTTTTTTGACACTATATTTAAAATAATACAAATACCACAAATATATAGTTTTACACACTATAATAAGTATTTTACTGGACATACAGTACCGCCCACTTGTTACTGACAGAGTTAAAGAAAATTAACAAGAATTCAGGAGTTAAATTGCCACTCTGTCATTGTCAAAATTTCATTTTGTTGTAGTTCACTGCAACAATTACTCGTTTATAACAAACAAATCTATTTAAATTTTCTTACTTATTACTAAGCCCCCATTGTTATTATAAGTTCCGTACAGTGCTCAGAGACCAAGTACTGATTGTAAGTAAGTATATCAAATGAGTCTGAGCAGGACACGTCGTTCCTGTATTTAAAACTAAAATCTATATATTCAACATACACATTCAAGTCAATCAAACTCAACTAATGGGTTGGGGAATAAGTAATGTCCGTTTTTTTCTCCAACTTAAAAATTCACATGAAAATTAAATGCACTGTCAAATTTACACACGTCATTTGAAAGATGACTTATTGCTCTATCAGACTTTGTTTTTGGTTGCTTTGTTATAGTCTAGGATATGGCGCGTCAAAAAATCCATGAACCCTAATTTTCTGCCGTGTGTTAAATAAGCTCCTCCTGAGGCGTCGATGTGGAGCATTTTTTCTCATACCACATATATATATATATATGACTTCCACCTTTAGGAAGCCAAAAGCGCTATATTGCGCCTAGTATGCGAAGCCCGACACCGACTTGCGAAGCCCGAATTCGGGCTTCGTAATTTTTCAGTGTTTTCTTTGAATAAAACGTACCTAGCGCCATCTTATGACATTTCAAATTAGTACATGATGTGCATATTCGTTCGGGTTTCCTATTGGTTATAACGGTTTCGATGAAAATAATATAGTTGGCTTTAGAAACAGCATTTTTTATTCGAAGCCCGGTCTGCTTAGAGTTGTGAGGTTTCTAAAAAAATACACTTGTAGTACAAGGCAAATGCCACCAGTTAGCGCAACCAAAAAATGTATATACACTTCAGAAGTACTACTAATGTTACGAAGCCGAAGATGTTCTGTCTGTTCAAAGAAGCCCCGAAGTTTGGCAACGTTTATTTTAATAAATACAATACTCTACAATCTTACGTGTTCATTAAATAATGGGCTGTAATATAGGCCTTGGACGAAAATAAGGTGATTTAAATCAGTTTACCTTAGTACCATCTAGCTTCCTTAAAAAGAAAAAGATACATACGAATATCTGATTGAGTTTTGTGTTAAATGTACAGGGCGTTCTGAGCGCCCGTGCCACATTGTTTTTCCTTTCAGATTTTTATTTGTGATCGAGATTTTTGGAAAATGATTAATTATTTTGAAACAACATTCGATTAGCTTTAATAAAGCTATACTTGCTGCATGTCGCTAAAAAGCATCATTTTAGAGAAAACTGTGTTTAAAGTTTGAGCTGTCAACGTATGAATTTCTCTACAATCTCAAGTGTTCATGGGCTATATTTTACAACTAGCTTCCTTGGACAAAAATAAGGTTTAAATCAGGTTACCTTAGTACAACTTTTCTTCTTTAAGTTGTAGGCCTGAGAAAGTATTTTTTTAATACTTTCTTGGGACTATAACTTTTAAAGGAAGCAAAGTTATACTAAAGTAAGTTGACCTAAATCACCTTATTTGCGGCCAAGGAAGCTAGCCTTAAAATATGGCCAATTCTTTAATAAACTCCCAAAATTGTAGAGTAATTCATATATTTACAGCTCAAACTTGAAACGCAGTTTTTTCTAAAATGGTTCATTTTAGCGTCATGCAACAAGTATAGCTTTCATAAAACTAACCAAATGCTGTTTCAAAATAACTGATCATTTTCCAAAAATCTCCCTTCCTAAAAAAAAATTCTGAAAGGAAAAATTCAATGATGAAGGCGCTCAGTACATCCAGTATATTTAACACAAAAATCAATTGGATTCGTGTGTATCACACAATAAAACCTTGTACATTTGTATACGATTAATAAACATTTTATCTGCTTGCACTATAGTAAATGGACTATTAATACATTGTTTTTAAGGAAGTAAGTGGATTTTACCGTAGAAGTGGAAGTTGCTGTAGACAACGAGAGGTAAGTGAGGTAACTTACCTCCATAGAGAAAAAAGAACCTGGAGTTGAAGTGTCATTGTAAAGAATCCTGTTGGCTATTTCATTTTTCTTAATTAAACTGTCAGCAACATAACTTTCTGCAGTTGTGGC
The DNA here is from genome assembly GCF_000390285.2 of Anoplophora glabripennis. Lineage (NCBI taxonomy): Eukaryota > Metazoa > Arthropoda > Insecta > Coleoptera > Cerambycidae > Anoplophora > Anoplophora glabripennis. The sequence continues at coordinate 22,383 of NW_019417522.1, forward strand.
TGATTTCCACCCACCATGTCTCTTGATTGGTAATACATCAACCAGTCAGTAACGTTGCCGATGTTCTTCGGAATGAATGGCCTGTATGTGTTTCAGGATGTTCAGTTTCAAAAACTGTGCAATTTTATTATGAATCATAGAAACGGTATTCTTTCCGACTGGTTGGTTATAACATCTACCTGCTTGATAGCGCATAAAAAAGCGTGAAATTTCAGTTTTAATTTCCAATCTAATTCTGATATATTTCTTGAGAATTTCTAGGTGAGAAACTCAGACGAGAAGTTAGTTAATTAATTAGTTACAATTTTTTTTGTAAACGTACGTGACATACCATTTTTAGAATCTGGAATTGTAACTACAATAATGTCATCGAAATTTTTGAAACTGACGTTGTCCAAAGTAAGTTTGCATAACTCATCAGAACGGCATGCTCCTGCAATGCCTAAGACAGTCACTACCTTCATTAGCAAATATGTGTTATCGGGTGCCTTAACGAGAAAATCGTTGACTTGTTCTCTTGTAAAAACGTTTGACTTTTTACGTGTATAGCCGTCATTCTTACGTTTCAAAAATGCTCTCAGCTTGGGGTATTTTGATATATTCACGTTCTTCTCTAAGAAAATAGTTGACTTGATCATTGATAATTTTTGTAAACAATAACAAAAGATGGACATTTTTTAATATTTTGTTCAAAGATATATAAAAGTATAAAGATGTTTTTGTTTATACAAAATTATTTGTATTTTTACCACTGATAATGTGGTTGTGACTTACACGAGAATTAACAAGTAATACGGAATACAGTGTTAGCCATAACCTTTAAAATGCATGTGGTAGTGTTTTTCGCGGGAAACTATCCTGACATCCCGACAACGTCGCAGGGACTCGTATGTACACTGCAAATTCCAATTATACACAGTGGGCCTCGCATGTTAGTTAAATATTATAAAGGGACTCGGTTGTACGTTGCAAACATGTATGTTTTAATTTTGAAAATATCTTACCCNTATATTTACAGCTCAAACTTTAAACGAAGTTTTCTCTAAAATGGTTCATTTTAGCGTCATGCAACAACAAGTCAGTTCATAAAACTAACCAAATGTTTCAAAATAACTGATCATATTCCAAAAATCTCCCTTCCTAAAAAAAAATTCTGAAAGGAAAAATACAATGGTAAAGGCGCTCAGTATATCCACTATATTTAACACAAAAATCAATTAGATTCGTGTGTATCACACAATAAAACCTTGTATATTTGTATACGAATATCCAAGAAATAAATAAATTATCGTAAAAAAATAAAGTGAAAAAAACATTTTATCTGCTTGCACTATAGTAAATAGACTATTAATACATTGTTTTTAAGTTGTTGTAGACAACGAGAGGTAACTGAGGTAACTTACCTCCCTAGGAAAAAAGCGATTTCAAGTTATAAATGCATATTTTATGAAGAAATAAATAGAAATATTTGATGAACATTACCTACATTTTATTAATTATTATGAATGGATATTTATAGTAATTGTACAGTTATTACATTTAGTAACATTTATAAAATCTGAATAATTATTCCCCTCGCGTTTATTAATTGTCACATTTTTCCCAAAATGATTTGACCGCTCCATTTCAGTCACCGGAGGCTCGATATTATCTGACTAATCTATTAAAACAGCATGATGCGTACTACGTACTACTAGAACCTGGAGTTGAAGTGTCATTGTAAAGAAACTGTTGGCTATTTAATTTTTCTTACTTAAACTATCAGCAACATAACTTTCCGCAGTTGTGGCTGATTTCCACCCACCATGTCTCTTGATTGCTAATACATCAACTCCTGTATTAGCCAGTAACGTTGCCGATGTTCTTCGGAATTAATGGCCTGTATATGTTTCAGGATGTTCTAGTTTAAAAAACTGTGCAATTTTATTAGGAATCATAGAAACGGTATTCTTGCCGACTGGTTGGTTGTAACATCTACCAGCTTGATAGCGCATGAAAAAGCGTGAAATTTCAGTTTTAATTTCCAAAGATTGGAAATTCTGATATATTTTTTGAGAATTTCTAGGTGAGAAACAGAACCCAGACGAGAAGTAATTGTAAACGTACGTGACATACCATTTTTAGAATCTGGATTTGTAACTACAATGTCATCGAAATTTTTGAAATTGACGTTGTCCGAAGTAAGTTTGCATAACTCATCAGAACGGCATGCTCCTGCAATGCCTAAGACCGTCACTACCTTCATTAGCAAATATGTGTTATCGGGTGCCTGAACAAGAAAATCGTTGACTTGTTCTCTTATAAAAACGTTTGACTTTTTACGTGTATAGCCGTCATTCTTACGTTTCAAAAATGCTCTCAGCTTGGGGTATTTTGATATATCCACGTTCTCCTGTATAAAAATAGTTGACTTAATCATTGAGTATTCACTCCAGAAACTCGCCGGTAACTTTATAAAGTTCTTGACTTCTGCATGAAATATGTATAGCAGTGACATTTCAGAAGCACCAGTATTTTTGTTCTGGCACCATTCTTTGAAATTTCTATATGCTCGTCCGTAGCGCACTTTTGATTTTTCGGGCAATAAAAAATAGTAGGCAGCATTTGCTGCACTTTCTATTTGAAATTCACTCAATTAGAAATAATAATTCAAAACCAGCAAAATTGCAACTTTTATGTGGCTTTGTTTATAAACACCTTGGAAACGACAAAATCCAAACAACCAAGGTGACTTTGCAAGATTTCGAATAATGTCAAAATGAATTGATTAAGAAATGTCAAAAAATAAAACCTAATCTTTATTTCATGAACCATAAAGAACTGTGGAAGCATATAAAATGTTATACACCACGCAGCAGTTAAGTATAATTTCCAGTCTCGGACTCTACTGCCAACCCTCGCTCCCCTCGGGCGCAAAATCGTCCTCGACTGGTAAATAATACTTACCT
>NW_019417522.1:26659-28344 GCF_000390285.2 Anoplophora glabripennis
ATATACAGGGTGTTTATTAATTGAATGCCGATACTTAAGGGTGTGAATCCTTGGGTCATTTTAAGAAGAAAACTTAATATCAACATATGTCCTAAACCTCTTAATTTTTGAGCTACAGGGTGTTACAGTTTTAAGAAAAAATTTACTTTTTTATTATAATTTTCTTATCACTCCAGATATTTTTATGAAATTTTGTACACACCTATTAATCATTAAGGAGCATTGTTTGATGTAAAAAATGTTTTAAAATCTTTGCCAATGACGTCCGTACGAGGTTTGAACTAAACATTTTTGAAGAAAAAAATGGTACGCCACTGCTTTTTCTAAAAACTAAAATTATTTTTAAAATCTCCATTTATTTTACAGCAAATTCGGTCCCTAGACTTACTCTCGTACAACGAGTTTTAAAATCTGAGAAGGTTTGTATGTGATGGATTGTCTCTGAAAAAGTAATTTGTTAACTAATTTTTTTGGATATTGACATTTATAAAACATATTACATTACTTTTTCAGAGACAATCCATCACAGACAGACCTTCTCAGATTTTAAATCAAAATTTTTCATATTGTTCTTTACCGAATTTACCAAATTTAACTTTTAAACTAAATAAATTATTTTGGAATATTATTGGTATTAAAATTGCAGTAAACAACTTAGTTAAAATTGGGGGCTTGTTTACTAGATTAAAAGACAAAATTTCCGTTTTACACAGATCGGACCTGGTTTATGGTATCCCTTGCAACGATTGTAATAAAAGATATATCGGACAAACGAGTCGTAAACTCCGTGATCGTATTACAGCACACAAGAGTGACATTAGATGTAACAAAAATTCCTGTATGCTTACGCAACATGCTTGAGATTTAAGGAGGTTCGATACCGAAAAAAAATGGTAAGAAAGTTTTCAAAGCAATTGAAATCTGTTATTAAATATACAAATTGCCTCGTGTAAAAATATCAGATCGATTGTCAATGTAGTTTTTTTGAAAAATGATATTAAAAATTATGCTCTTATACACAGGCTCTTATGGGAGTTCAGGAAAAAACTTTAATCAAACGTGAATATTGCTCTTAAAAATGGTTAAATAAAATTGTAATTAATGAATTAAATATTACTCAACATTTTAAACAATAAAAATATGCACATACAATGTAATTATTGAGATAATGGAATGAATATATAACATTTTGACAAATTTGAACAAACATATAATCCAACGAAAGGAAATATAGCAACAATGTACGCTGTATTTAACGCTTCGACTGACGCGCTATATTTGAATAGCTCGATTATAGACTATATAATTATTCCAGTCGAAAACATATGTAGTAATAATTAATATTAAATAAATTTTTCGTGATCTAATGCAATATACTAGCAATTTGAAACAAATATTGAAAGGATCTCTTTGCAGAACGAACAGTATAGATGTTCTGTCATAATCTTCAATTTGACAAGGCGACGCCTCACTATCATACACTGAACTTCTTGATAGTTATCATATGGATTCTCGGTTTGCACATTTTACTTTTTTCTCATCAATCCACATTCTGTTTTATACGCATTTTATATTACTTTTCAGTCATTACTTTTCCTTTGTACCTTGGATGTTCATTCATGTTTACGGAATACGCGCAAAGTTGACAGTAATGACAGTTGACCCAACTTTTACCACCACGCCAT
>NW_019417522.1:29814-46011 GCF_000390285.2 Anoplophora glabripennis
CGCACGTCGTCTGTCACGTATTAAGTTTTTTATGTCATCGGGGAGGGTGCCCCGGGGGTTTGTCAGTCGGGGGACAATAGTCTCCGTCGTAGTCTGAGTCAGGGCGTTTTTAATGTCAGTCTCAAGGGAGAGGATTGCCGCCTCCAGATCATGGGTGGTTTCGATGACTGGGAGCGCCATGTTTCCTTGCATTACTGTTCGGAAACGCTCCCAGTCAGTGAACCTCCTCGTGAAGGTGCCTTCATATCTCTGTCTTCGCCCCAGATCCAGAAATATTGGATTGTGGGCGGAAGACCCTTCGTATTGGGTGGATATTTGGGCATTTAACGGTATAGATTTTAAGAGGGCAATGTCGATAACGTCGGGGCGTCCTACGGGTCCGTAATGTGTCGGTTCTGTCGGTCCGAGTATAGTCAAGTCGTCGTGTCTGTCTTGGTAATTCAGCAGGACGCGACCTCTTGTGGTCGTCGTCCCGCTGTGCCATATGGGGGACTTCGCGTTGAAGTCCCCGATGGCAATTGTCTGGGGCCAGGAAAGGATTTTGTCTAAGTCATTGTCAAGTAGTGGTAGTCTGGGTGGGTGGTAACAGGACACCACCGCAACGTCTCCATGCCGTAGCGATCTCACCGCTATCGCCACGGCCTCTGTGTTTTGAGTTTGGAGCCGCTGCAGCGGATAGTGGTCGATGCACTTCTTTACTATGAGTGCAACACCACCCCCGTTACGGTTTCTGTCATGTCTGTATATGTCATAGTCAGGGATGGAGGTACGGGATGCCTCGCTGAGGTAGGTCTCCTGGACAGCCATAACGTCTATGTTTAGACGGTTCAAGATGTCCACGAGTTCCGTTTTTTTGGCCCGGAACCCGTCAAGGTTCCAGGACGAAATTCTCAGCGAGGAGGGTTGGGAGGGCCGACGAGCCATTAGAAGTCGAATAATTTTTGCATATTCGACACCATGGTCGTCAGCTGGACGCAGAAGTCCTGAAGACGCTTTGTTGCGTCAATCAGGGCCGCCGCGCCCGGTTGGGAGGGTGTCGTGTCTGTGTGTGCGTGTGGTGAGGTGTTGTGTTTTTGTTTTTGTGTTTTGCGTTTTTCTGGTCATGTCAGCGTATGTGAGTCCCGGGGTTGTGTTTGGGGTGTGGGTAGGAGGGGCTGTCTGTGTGTTTGTGTAGTGTTTTGTGTCGTATGTGTGTTTTGTGTTTTTGTGTTTTTAGCTTTGGGGTACTGAAGGCACCTCACTTGGCGAAACACCCGCAGGTATTCCGCATATCACCACCCTCCGGGCGTGTCTTTGGCCTTTTTGCATACGTGCGTGCTGTGGTTTTCGCCACATTTTACGCACTTTGGCTCAGCTGTGCACCGGGTCTGGCCGTGGCCGAACCGCTGGCACCGGTGGCACTGTGTGGCAACCCGCTGCTTTCGCTGCAGCTCTACTCGAACCACGAGCGAGCAGCAGCGGGTTACCTTCAGGATGTCCTCCTGGTCCTGTGGGGCCTGAACTAGGACCAGGGGCATTTCCTGTTTATTTTGACGGCTCGCCATGCGGTGCACTATTGCGCCGGGGAACCCTTGTCTTGCGAGGTCGAGTTGGACCTCACTTGGCGAAACACCCGCAGGTATTCCGCGTATCACCACCCTCAGCGTTTTTTCTTCGCTGAGGGTGAAGGTGTGGTACTCCTCGCCTTTGTGTGTCATGCCCGTATGCATAGTCGATCGCCAGCGACTCGCCAGAGATTCGTCGTTCAATGCACAGTCGTTCGCCAGCCAAGTCAAGCATGCGCATTAGTGAAACTTACGGCGAACCGCCGGAGAATCGCCGGAGATTGCCTGTAGCATCTCCAGCGTTTCTCCAGAAAGCAAGTAACCTATTTTTATTGTGTTTTTGAAATTATTCCAATAATGGATCGTGATTTTAACATGTTGTATAACGCAAACAGAGATATTTCTGATTTAGATATACTCACACCTATACAGGGTGATTCACAAACGGTGACTAAAAATGAAAACTAGTATTCTTTGGTGAATTTTAAGGGAAGTCTATCGTATAAAGTTTTTATTTAGGACGCTTCGTTTAAAAGATACAGGGTGTTAAACTTAATAAAAATATTTTAAATTTGTTTAAATAATTTAAAAAGTAGTAACTGAAATAATTTGAAATTGAGCACATGTATTTATGTAAACATTGTCCAAAATCGGAGGCTTTTTCCGAAAATTTAGATGCTCTAGTGCCGGAGATACAGGGTATCGGTGGCATATTTTTCTAAATTAAATAGTACGCCACTGCTTTATGATCATCAATCATGATATTCATCGAATTCATCTTTCAATTTTCTACTAATTACTACTCTTATGTTTTTCGAAAAAAAGTCTGATTTTCGAGTAAAACTTAAAAATCGAACTGAAAACACTTCGATATTCGAATAAAATTCGGTTTAAAATTACATAATAGGCTGCAATAACAACTTTGAAATTCTGAGTAGTTCGAAAAAAGAATAAATATTGCTTTTCATCATATTCAAGCAACAAAAAATTTCGAACAAATTACATTTTCGTTACTAAAAAGATGTCACGCATGTGTTCATGAAAATGGAGGTATTTTTGAGCATTTACTCAAATAAAATCATTAAAATCATGATTAATGTTATTAATTTCTTTATTCGATTAAATAACCGAATGATTAGTGTTTGCATGTTATTTAAGTAAAAGTGTTTTTAGTTAATTTTTTAAGTTTTACTCGAAAATCAGGCTTTTTTCGAAAAACATGAGAATGTAGTAATTTGTAGAAAATTGAAAGACGAATCCGAATATATCATGATTGTTACCATAAAGTACTGGCATACTGCAGCATCTAAATTTTAGAAAAAGGCCTCAGATTTTGGATAATATTTACGTATATACATGTGCCCAATTTGAAATTATTTTAGTTACTAGTTTTTATATTATTTAAAAAACTTTAAAATATTTTAACACCCTGTATCTTTTTAACGAAGCGTCCTAGATAAAAACGAAAGACCCCTAAAATTCACCAAAGAATATTAGGATTCATTTTTGGTCACCGTTTGTGAGTCACGCTGTATATTGAAATTGTAATCGTTGTTGTAAATTGTAAAGTAAAACAGATTGTACTTTGAAATATTTTAAACAAGATGTACGTTGATGTACCTATTATAATTATTTGTATATAATATGTGGAGTCTTAAGAGTATACAATCTGATCACTGTTAGTCATGTAATTGAAAAAACTACTCTAGTATACCTTAATAAACAAATTACTTGAGACATTTTATAATAACAATATAATAACAACAGCTTACTATACCTACTAACAACTGCTATTAACGCCGAAAAGGAAAATTTTATTTAGTCTTTTACTACCGCTACAACCCTTTAGATAATTATGCTTTGACAATACCTAATTTATGTGATACAAACAACTATATGGGCGTGGGTGGGCGTGTTTGGTGTTTGTGGTCGTGTTTTGTTTGTTTTGTCTGATTTTTTATGTCTGGGGGCTTCGTCCTCGCTAGAGGTTTCCGCCGTGTGTTTTTTGCGTTTCTCTGTGCGTGTGTGTGCGGGATGTGTGTGTGTGGGGTGTGTGTGTGTGCCTGTCTGGGGTATATTGTCTGTCATTTGTTTGTCGATAAGTTTGTCGAGTTTTTGGTGTAATTTAGTGGTTTTCGTCCGAAAGTTTAATTGTTTTTTGCAAATCGACGATTTGCTGTGTCATGGTCTGTATTTGTTGGTATTGTCGGATGTTTTGTTCTGTGAGTTCGTGTATTTGTTGTTTTAGCGTCTCGTTTTCATGTTTTTGTGTTAGTAGCTGTTCGTATAAATCTGTTTTAGTGGTCATGTTTTTTGGTGAAGCGGAGACTCTTGAAGAGGGTCTTTCGCTGTCTATATCGTCCATGTATATGTATATGTTCTCCTCGTTTTCCGAGTCCGACATTTTGTGCGTGTGTGTGTGCGTGCGTGCCTGCATGTTTGTGTGTGTGTGGGTGTTTGTGTGTGTGTGGGTGTTTGTGTGTGTGTGTGTGCGCGCGTGTGTGCGTGGGTGCGTGCGTGCGTGGGTGCGTGCGTGCGTGCGTCTGTGCGTTCGTGCGTGCGTGCGTGTGTGGGTGCGTGTGTGTGTATTAGTCGTGTGGGGATGCCACCTTACAGGGGCGTACGTGTATTTGGTGTATTTGTCTGTACATTGGGTATATTGTTTGTCGGGGGTCGCAATTTTAAAGAAATGTATTCTAAAGTAATGCAAATAACTGATAAATAAGTAAAAGTGGGACTTACCTGGGCATAACCCCAGCACAGGTACCTGTAACAAAGATGCCGACGGCCTCTATGCTTCAGCCGGGGATTAGGTCGGTGATTAAGAAGAAAGAAAGGGATTCTTTCCAGGTAGCCTTAATAAAGGCAGCTAGATTTTGCTCCTTGCACTGCACTTTCACATACACGTCTGCTCTGCTCGGCTGCCCGCTCGGAACTGAATAAATAGACACTCTTATTCAAATAAAAAGTTAATTGCCGTGCATTAAACATGAAAAATATATGCAAGCTAATATTTGTTGTATAAATTTCATTCGTATATACGAGTATTATATTTCGTTCGCTCAAATTAGTTTATGTAAAGTTGGTACTACAACGAAACTACCGTGTATAAGCATAGGCTTCCCACCTGCACCGCCTGCCCCGCAAGAGATGTATCGAACCTCCTTAAGTATTAATTTTGATGATGTAGAGATTCTGTGTAGTGAAAGCAATTTAAACAAGAGAACTTTTTTAGAAATGTGTATATAGATAGGGAAGAGGATTGTATTAACAGAAGATCAGATATTGAAAACCTTAGTGTCATTTTCACATACCTGTTACATTTTTCCAATAATAATTTCAACAAGTGGTTTTTAATATTTTAGGTTGTGATTGATTTTGTGAGTTGGCAATACCTGATTTCCTGTTTTTAAGTTTTGGTTTATGGTCACTCTGTGCTCTGTGTTTGATTTCTCTCACTACGCATAACCTCTACAACCATGTGGACATGACAGAAGCTTTGGTGTTTAATTGTTTTAATAATATGTAGTTTTATCAATTGTTGTCAAATTTTAACAGAATTTTAGTGTGTAATTTTTTCAAATATTTTTTTTTAAAACAATTATTCAAACTAGTAACAGCCAATGAGGTTAAAGAACAACATACACGGGCAATTAGCATTGCCAACCACAGTACCAACTTAAAACAGAGGCGGCAAATCACTCCAAATTTGAAAGACAGGTAAATTTCTATATTTATCAAAATGTAATAAAAAATTATAAATACAACTCAAATTATTAATATCTGACTTTTTATTGTTGTATTTAAAATTTTTTAATACATTTTGATAAATATAGAAATTTACCTATGTCTTTTTTAAATTTGGAGTGATTTGCCGCCTCTGTTTTAAGTTGGTACTGTGGTTGGCAATGCTAATTGTCCCTGTATGTTGTTATTTAACCTCATTGGCTGTTACTAGTTTGAATATTAGTAGATTGTTTTAAAAAAATTGTTCTGATAAAGATATAAAAAATAATTCACATTTCAAAGGCATGGCTCCTTTTTATTATATTGTTAAATGTTAAAAATTGACTGAAAAATTGTTTTAAAAAAAATGTTGGCTATGGTTACAATTGTCTTTAATCTAGTGAAGTTCATAAAATTTTAACAACAATGTTCTTGTATCCCTCTTTTTTTATGGTTTGTATATTATAATCTCAGGTTATGTAAGTATGTAATAAGCTTTTATAACTTATTATTCTAATGCAGATATTAATTATATTATAGATGTCTTGAGAAAGGAAATAAACATTTCCGAAAGCTTGACAACAACATAGAGTGTTCTTATTATACTAGCCCTTAGCACTGTTGACTGCAATCCCAAATACATCACTGGTTTTTTTCTTAACTAGTCAGTCAAGACTACCCTTCCTGCTCTAATTCTAGATATGGGTTTTTATCAGTTTATCAATCGAAGATATGGTTCCAACAACATGAGACTACTTAAAAGATGGGCTAAAATTAACATCAAACTAGCAAATTTGAAGAATAGAAGATGTTTTTTGTTAAAATGTAGAAAATTGTCTGTTTTTCCGGAGCATGTCACAAATGGCTTAAGCAATGTTAATAATTTAATACACCACAATGAGGGACGTTTAGGACATCAGATTAGAAGCTTTAATTTAAGGTTAAGAAAAAAATTATTAAATTTAGAAATTAGTATTACAATTTGTGACCTTAATAAACTCTCAAAAGAGTTAGAGAATATTAAGTCAAGTTTAGCTTTACCGAGGAACATTTTCAATGAATTTGAAAGACGTTCAAAAATTAAATATAATAAAATTTTCTTTGAAGTTAAAAATAAAAATGTTAATAAAATTAAACGTTTGTTGAGTAAGGAAGAAAATAAAATTAAAATTGATCCAAAATGGTGTAAAAATTTAACGAACATTGACATTCCTTCAGACGTCAATTTCATTTTATCTTTAGGCCCAAAATTTAGCATATGTCCATCTATCAAGGATTTAAAAATTTCTAGACTTTTGGCAGATTTTGAGTACATAATTTATGAGGAAAATGAAAATAAAAGGAATTTATTGAGGGCACAATTCACAAATATAGTAACAAATTTTATTCAGGGTAATGTTGACACTGACCATTTTTTGAGAAATAAGTTTTTCTTGTGTAAAAATTTTTTGAAAAATCACCCTGACATTGTTGTTGCAAGAAGTGACAAGGGTAATGTTACAACTATTATGTATAAGAACCAATATTTGTTAAAATGTGAAGAACTTTTGAATGATGAAAAGTATTACAAAAAACTTAATCGTGACCCAACTTGCTCTTTGCAACAAAAAGCTAATAAACTGGTTTCGCAACTCAAACAATTTCGGCAAATTTCTGATATTGAGTCTAAGGCTTTGACATTTTACAATTCATGTGCTCCTCGTTTCTATGCGTTACCTAAAATACATAAACCTGAACTGGCAATGCGTCCAATTGTGTCATCCATTAATTGTCCAAACGGTCCGTTAGCAAAATTTTTAACAGATATACTGACTAAATCTTATAATACTGGCAATGATTTTTATGTGAAGGATTCTTTCGTTTTTAGTGATTTTATTAATAATTATCAATTACCAGAGGGATTTGTAGTTGTCAGTTTTGACGTTGTGTCACTTTTCACTAATTTACCATTAACAAGAGTTTTATCTAGTATAACTGAAAATTGGAATGTAATCAATGAAAATTCAAGTTTGGATTTGGATAATTTTTTAATAGTTTTAAAATTTATTTTTGATTCTAATTATTGTGTTTTTGAAGGGGTTTATTACAAACAAATTTTTGGTACCCCAATGGGATCCACAATTTCACCTATTTTAGTTAATTATGTATTAGATGATTTGGTTAGGGATTGCCTATCAAAATTGGATTTTAATATACCATTTGTAAAACGTTACGTGGATGATTTGATTCTGGCGGTTCCACAGAATGAGATAGATAATACTCTAAGGGTTTTTAACAGTTATGATAATGACATACAGTTCACCGTTGAAAGGGAGCAGAACAACTGCATCCCGTTTTTGGATATGTCAATATATAGAGATCAACACAATAAGTTAGCCACGAAGTGGTTTAGAAAATCGATAAGTAGTGGCAGGTACATTAATTTTCATTCATACCATCCTAGTAGAATGAAACTGAATCTAATCTCAGCCCTTAAAGCCAGGGTATATAAACTTACACACCCCAGTTTCTTAAATCAGTCACTTAATGAATTGAGAACACTTTTGATGGAGAATTCCTACCCGGAAAGTCTGGTTAATAAAATTTTGTTCAATACAGATACTAATAATGTCCCCCCATTACAAAATAGATTTTTTGATAACAGCGTAGAAACTGACAACAATATACAAGTCGCTGCGCCCAAATACAAATCGTTTTTGTTTCTAAAAGAACTTGCACCAAAGTTACTTTATATTATAAAAGATTTAAATGTTAAAATTGGATATAAAAATTTACTCACTGGCAACAGACTTTTTTCTAGAACTAAAGAGCCTTACCATAAACTTGAAAAATCGGGGGTGGTTTATAAAATAGATTGTTTTAATTGTAATCAGACATATATTGGACAAACAGGCCGCACTCTTAAAGGTAGAATAACATCTCACAAAAGTGATTGCAATTTAAAAAAAACGTCCTGTGCTCTTTCAGAACATACATTAAGTACAGGACACAAAATGAATTTTAATGGTGTCACAGTTTTGGACAGTGAAACAAATTATAATAAGCGTATTTTTCTGGAAATGGTCCGTATCAACGAATTTTCTAATACTTTGAATAAGAAGTCAGATATTAATAATTTGAGTTGTATTTACAATTTTTTATTACATTTCGATAAATCAAAAAATTTTCCTATATCGTTTTCAAATTTGGATTGAATTGCCGCCTCGTGTTGAGTTGGTACTGTGGTTGGTAATGCTAAATGTCCCTGTTTGTTGTTCTTTAACCTCATTGGTTGTTACTAGTTTTGAATATTAGGTGTTTTTTGTTTAAAAAAAACTGGTTCTGATAGTTAGAAAAAATAGTTCACAATTCAAAGGCATGGCTCCTTTTTACTGTAGTAGTTGTTTAAATTTTAAAAATTGACTTAAAAATTGTTGTTTATAATAGAATGTTTGACTATAGTTACAATTACTTTTAATTAAAAATTTTAACAATGTTCTTGTATACTTCGTTTTTGATGGTTTTTATAGGATAATCTCACGTTTATGTCTTGAGAAAGGAAATAAACATTTCCGAAAGCTTGACAACAACACAGAGTGTTCTTATTACATTAGCCCTTAGCACTATTGACTGCAATCCCAAATACATCACTGGTTTTTATATATATATATATATATCCGAGAGATTGCCCATCATTTCCATATATTGTAACAAGTAGAAATTGAAGTAAGAGTTTTAAGTATAAAATCTAATAGAAATTAAGTTGAAATACAATAAATAATGACATATTAGATATATGGTGACAAGATAGTAAAGATGATTTGGTTGACAGCGGGATGAAATTTTGACAGTATAATATAATAGGAAAATTAGAATGAAATCTCAGTATAAAGGAATCAAAAGTGTCCACAAAATAAGGCAATGTAGTTAAAAAAAGAATAAAAGGGTATTAAAGGTAAATTATAAAGTTATCTAATTGGTTGAGATTGAAAACGATATATCCATAAACATTGTAATTAGATATAAGAGTGCGGTGAAAGAAATTGAAAAAAGTGGTTATCAAGGGGACAGAAAATAAATAGTGAAAAGAGAATCAAGAAATAAAAAGTTGAATTAGAAGATATTCAAATTGTAGCCATTAAAATAAGTTTAAAATCAGAAGGAGTGTAATAAAATACAGAAGATTAAAATAGAATCCTATAAACTACCAAGAAAAGAACAAGTTTTGAGGAGAAGAAGAGTGGTAAAGAAAAGCACAGCACAGCGTCAAGCATAGAGGTATTGTGGGACAGTTAAAACCAATAAAGAAAGAAGCGAACAGGGAGAGTCAGGAAATAGGAAAGAAGTTATTTGGCAGAAAGGAAATTCGGTTTAAATCTAAACTGACAGATAAATCAAGATAATCATAATACTGTCAGGTAAATAAAACATCATTTTGCATTGTCGTAGACACTTAGAAAAGGAAAGGAGTAGGACTAGCCAGGGTGGTGACGCAGACTGTGGCCGTCTGCGGAGTGGAGTAGCAAACAGAAGGAAGACAAGACAAATTGGAGGAGAGTTCGACTGAAAGAAAGGAAGGATAGGAGACAGGAAAGAGATTACAGGAAGGACATCACGAGTGATGAAACATAGACAAAAAGACAACAGAGTGTAGTATAGGTAACCATAAACTAAAATTGTATAGAATAAGTAATTAGAATTCAGTTAGCTCAGGTTAGATAGGGATCTAGGAAAGATTTTTATAAATTTATAAACTGTTGGTATAATACACGAATTTCAAACTCAATTAAAACATTCCTATTGTATTTTTTTTTAACAAAAACAAAGAAACAAAATTAATTACCTAATAACTTTTTCTTCATAATAAATTATAATCTGAGAATAATTTAAAAAAAAGTATATATACAATAAATTTATATTTAAAGATTAAAAATCAAAATTAAGTGACATATTAAAAGAGCTGGTTTGGTAAGTATAGAACATAATTTATTGTAATAATTTTTAAGAATACTATAGGAAAAATCAAAATTTAAATAATTTAATAAATTTCACATAGTAAATCAATCTTTATAATACTATAAATTGGCGCCTAACATTATTTATTAAATACATTACACATAACAAACAAAATTAAATTATAATAAATATAACAAAAAAATATATAATTATTTATNATCTTTATAATACTATAAATTGGCGCCTAACATTATTTTTTAAATACATTACACATAACAAACAAAATTAAATTATAATAAATATAACAAAAAAATATATAATTATTTATAGTATTATAAATTGGCGCCCAACGTGGGGCGAAAAAGGCTACAAAAAGGCGAAATAAGGGAGAAGACTAAAACTGAAGTAGAGCTTAGAAGAAAAAATAAACGTAAGGAAAACTTGAAGAAAAGAAAAATGGATCTACGAAGTGGAACTGTATCTAGAAGAGAAGAGGAAGAATGTGGTATAGAAAGTGGAACAGAAACAATGGAATCACAAGAGACAGGAAGAAAAACCTCAGATATGGATTGTTTAATGGAAATATTCAAGGTAATGGAAGAAAAAATGGAAAAACAAAATAAGGAAATGGAAGAAAAAGAGAAGAAAAATAAAGAAGGGAAGACAAGGAGGAACGTATGAGAGAAAAGGAAATGGAAGTTAAGGAACGGAGGAGAGAAAAAGAGATAGAGGAAAATAAATTAGAAGAATTAAAAGTATTAATACAGAAAAATGCAGATCAAATCAATATAAATATGGAAGAAAAAGTGGAGAAGATAAAGAAGGAATTTAAAGAAGAATGGGAGAAATTTAAAAATGAGATGGAAAATAAAATAAAACTAGTGGAAAAGAAAATTGAAGAAGACAGAGAAAAGGACAAGTATGAAATAGAAGGAAACAAGAGAACACTTCAAATATGGGAAAGTATAAAAGAAATCCAAAAGAATACACAAGAAAAGAAGAAAGAAGTGGAAAAAGAAATGATAAACTTGGATACAAAATTACAAGAAAATAGAGAGAGACTAGATATAGTAGAACAAGACAAGGAACAAACAATGGCGAAGAAATACAAAGCAATGAAGAGATACTGCAAATACGAGAAGAATTAATGAGTGAAATTGCAAGATTAAGGGAACTACAACAACAATCGATACAAACTAAAATTATCACATGTTCAGATATAAACAATACGTACAAATATGATGGCTCGATACAACAAATACATCCTGTAGTATTTTTAAAATCTATTAAAAACAAAATTAAGTATGTAGAAAATTTTGATGAAATAAAAGAAATTATTCGGGAAAATTTAACAGGCGAAAGTTTGATTTGGTTTAATAGTAAAGAACAAGACATTACAGATGAACAAACTTTTGAAAAATTATTCTTAAATTATTTTTGGGGTGATTATAGACAAAACAAAGTCAGGGAAAATTTATATTTTGGGAAATATGATTATGCAAGGAAAACACCTTTATCTAGATATGCATTACAGTTGTATACAAAAGCAAAGTATTTAAATCTACCAATGTTAGAAAGTGAAATAGTTTTATATATAGAGACATTTTAAGCCAGAAATTGCAGAAAATTTGGCTATACATAACATCAAAAATATGGATGAATTATGTGTATATTTAAGTAGGATAGAAAGAAACATAAATTACTTTGAGCATAACACAAACAATATACGATATAGACAAAATCACAATATACGCACGAATAATAACAATTACACTAATAAGATTTGGTACTAATAGGAGAATTAATAATGATAATATAAATCAAGACGGACAAAATAATTATTATCAAATTCTAGTAGGTAATAGATTCCAGAATAGTAATTACAGAAGGCTTGGCAATCATTTAGAAAATAATCAAAACAAACATTACAATTTTAGACAAAATAATAGTACAAATTTTAATAATAACAATCCACAACTAAATACAAGACGATACCAAAATCAAGACAGACAAATTCGCGAGGGTCAAGAGAGACAGGTAAATTTTCAAAGATATGAAAGACCTAGTGATATTCATTACTGGGAAAGTGAAGATTCCAATAGAAATGACTCGAACACACTTATGACTAGTTCAATGAATAGAAAACATCAAATGCAGACAACCAGCAATACACAAAACACTGATGTAGTACAAAATTTTTAATAAGTAGTAAACCAAATGTAGATTCCCTATTTTGTATATACGAACATCCACGCGAATATATTCAACAGGAAAGTAACCAAAAACAAAAAGAAGAAGAAAAACAATTAGTATATCTAACGTGTAAAGTTTCTATATATTAGCAAAACTATTTGGTAGATACTGGATCTGAAGCATCATTAATTAAAGAAAGTTTTATAAGACAAAATCAAAATTTAAAATTTCAAATTATAAGAGTAGTGTAAGTTGGGGAGTTTGAATCCACCCCCCACCCTTTTTTACCCCCCACCACTTTTTTTTGTTGGCCCCGCCCCCTCCACCCAATCAGAGAGCGGGGAGTTCCCTCTCCACCCAATCAGAGAGTCGGGAGTTCTAATGCGTTCAATCAGAGAGCCGGGAATTCTAATCCATCCAATCAGAGAGCCGGGAATTCTAATCCGCCCAATCAGAGAGCTGGGAATTCTAATCAGTCCCCCCTCCACCCAATCTGAGAGCAGGGAGTCCACCCCCCCCCCTACACTTTGGATGGAATATAAGCACTAATTTGTAAAGCTTCTTAGTAAAATGTCGTATCATACTAATATTTTTGATTTACCGGATCTCAAAATAGACTTACCAAATAACCTTCCACCGGCATTTCAGAATAAAAATGATTGTGTGGTCATTGGTGAAAGAAAATTTCATTTAAACAAATCAAGAACCAAATTTTTATCTATTGGATTAGCACATGATTTTAATTACGAACCATTTGTAAAGTTATCTGGAAATAAATGTGATGTCATACTATTCAACAGAGAAGAATGGAAATATTTTCTAACATATCAGGGAATTGTTACTAATTATTTCTGTAGTAACGATTTAATGGATTCCATAGAAACTGAAAATTTTCGTGTAGATTTTGAGCAGGTGCAAAATTCTCGAGTTGTAAAGATTTCGAAAAATAATTCCTACATATACCTGGGATATGAAACTATATGCAATTTATGGGAACGTACACCTCTAATCGAGTACCGACTAGATATTCTGGAAAGATTACAATTTACCAACTATTTCAAGATTGTGCAAAAAGGATNGCCGTGCGGACCGAGTCCAGTTACTAAGTGACGATATATCTGTTGCGAACAGTTAGATAGAAGGCGACCGTCAGATTTAGAATTGATTGACGTTTTTTGAAAACATAATAATATATTCAGCATTATTACTGTATTTCTTTAAGTTATATAAATTACATAATCAAGTTTAGAAGTTTAATTCATATTTAAGTCAATAAGACTACATTACGGGGAGGTCTTTTGGGTTATCACTTCACCGCAGGTTTTCTTTATGTAGCCGAAATATTCCTGAGCCGTAATACATTGTTTCAACAACGAGAAATTGTTCTATAGCTTTTTATTACAACTAATGTGGAATTAACAGTAAAATAATCTCAAAAGACAACAGATGTTAAATTCGAATATTCTAAAGCTAACACTGACAACCCTGATCCTTTTTGAAAAGTCTAGAACTTTTATGAGGACCAGCAAACGCCCCGCCATCTAGTTTTCCGTCCGAGCAAGACCTGCCCACGGTTGTCCCTTTTAAGATTTTATTGTTATAGCCTCCCTCTCAGGTTACACAAGTCGTCCCGACGTGGAACCAGAATCTTTTTTCTTCTTAGGAGGTCGGCCTCGTTTTTTGATAACAACTTGAGGCTTATCATTTCCTTTTTCAAGGTAAGGAGTGAGGGCTGATACATGATATACCCCAAGAGGAATAGTTAGACTTTCAGGGTCACATATCTCAAATGATACAGGAGATACATGTCGGCAAATGTCATAGGGGTCATCCCGCTTTGGATCAAATTTGGAAGTTATTCCCTTTTTGGAGTCGCTGTGGGTATGAGTAGTTACCCAAACTTTATCGCCAGTCTGATACAAAGGAGCTTCGGTCCGTTTCTGGTCTGAATATTGCTTTTGACGATCTTGTTCATGATCGTGAAGTTCCTTAGCCTCTTTCCAGGTAGCTGCAATTTTATCTAGGAACGGAGTAATTTGAGGTAAAATGTTTTCACTCTGAACGTCGTTATGGACATCATCGGGAGTCCTAAGTTATCTACCAAAGGTTAAGTAGGTAGCGGTACTTCCTGTGGTTGCACAATATACTGAATTCATTGCAAATCTTATAGTTGCTAACTTGTCGATCCAGGAAGTATGATCATCTCCTACCATAATGGCCAATCGAGGTTTGAGATCATGATTTTTCCGTTCAACCATATTAGCAGACGGATGATAAACTGGTATAAAACTCTGTTTTATATTAAGACAAAATCAAACTTGTTGCATTATTCCAGATATTAATTGGACACCATTATCGCTAATAATTTGTCGAGGAAGTCCATATCGAAAAAATATTTAGTTTATTAAAATTTTGGCGCATTCTTCTGCCAGCGCTCTAACTAGTCCAAAAAGCTCAACCCACTTTGAAGCACAGTCTTCTATGATGAAAATCCATTTCTCTCCTGAGGTTGCCTCGGGAAGTGGACTAAACAGATCGATAGACAAGGTTTCAAATCGTTGGGCGTAAACAGGAGTTTGCAGGAGTCCTGCTGGCTTTTGGTTAGTGGATTTATATCTCTGACAAGCGGGACAATGTGTTACGTAGTCAGTAATGTAACGTTTCATTCCTGTGAAATAATATTTTTTAGCTACTTGTCGAATTGTACGTTCGGTACCATAATGAGCGGCTGTAGGAGCATCGTGCAGCTTTTTCATTACCATTTCTCTTTCGTGAGCTGGAACAACAAATTAGGGTTCTTCATCTTCATCTGAGTATTTGTAAAGTATTCCACTAGACATTATGTATCCTCTTTCGGTCCATTTTGCAAAATCATCATGGTGGCTCTCTTCAAAACTGTTGATGATTTTAGTAGTGTAAGTTGGGGAGTTTGAATCCACCCCCCCCACCCTTTTTTACCCCCCCACCACTTTTTTTTGTTGGCCCCGCCCCCTCCACCCAATCAGAGAGCGGGGAGTTCCCCCTCCACCCAATCAGAGAGCCGGGAGTTCTAATCCGTCCAATCAGAGAGCCGGGAATTCTAATCCGTCCAATCAGAGANCACATAAAACTTATTCACATAATATTTTATTGTTGATTGCAACAATTTAGATGGATTCTCTTCCCTGAATTTGGTGGTGGTACAACTACATTTGCACTAACGTTGTTATCTGACGCTAATGTGACATTGCGTAAGTTACAATAACAACAGAAAAATTTTCTTGGCACAATTTGATTTGAGATATAAATACTTGAGAGTAGTGTAAGTTGGGGAGTTTGAATCCACCCCCCCCACCCTTTTTTACCCCCCCACCACTTCAGAGAGTCGGGAGTTCTAATCCGTCCAATCAGAGAGCCGGGAATTCTAATCCGTCCAATCAGAGAGCTGGGAATTCTAATCAGAGAGTAGGGAGTCCCCCCCCACATTTAGAAACCCACTCAATCAAAGAGTTCCCATCAATTAGATAGCCAGGATTCACTATATTTTGGGGACAAAAGGATGATGTCAAGATTATTGGAAATTCAATAAATAATATTGATAAAAGCATGGATAATTTCTTTACATTCACAAAATAAGTTCTATTCATTAAGTAGGTGCATTTCATTGCACTCCTTTAAATAAAAAACAAATAACATTTACAAAATTTATTTAAGTAGTAACAAATTCACATAGCTTCTTCTATGTCGAGTAGGTCGTTTCTATATAGCGAAGATTCACTATACTTTGGGAACAAAAGTATGAGGTCAAGATTATTGGAAA
>NW_019417522.1:46891-67992 GCF_000390285.2 Anoplophora glabripennis
AACAGATCCTGATTGAATTGTTTCTTTTTGACGAGAACAATCAATGTGTGCTATAGGTGAAATTTTTTTAAACTCTTTTGGGTTAAATATCGGTTCATTTCCTGTTTCGTAGTATGACTGCCGAAAATTTGAGAACATTTCATATAGTGTTGCATATTTATTGTCTTTAAAGTTAAGAAATAGATCGGTGTAGGGATATCTCTCAGAATTTAAAAATGCCCTAATGTTTGTGAGATTGATATCATCAAATTCACTCATATTAGAAGCTACTTTATTTTTCTTATCTTTCTGGAAAGCGACAATGATATGGCGTGGAGTTTCTAGTTTAGTGGTTGTTTTGACAGGCCAAGTATGTCTTGTAGTTTCGGTCAGAGAGGGATATTCGACTAGCTCCCAACTTCTAAATGGAAGCAATATTTCAACATTTTTATCTAAAATTTTTGTTAAAGCCAATTGTTGTGAGATTCCTACGGATACATGTGGAACCCTCCAATAAAGTTTTTCAATAGTTATCTTAGGTTTTTCCGTTTCGTCGATAGATGTTACTGCATCCAAATCATTACTACTTCTAATCAAAACTAATTCTTGCTTCATATTTAAAATAATTTTTCTATAGTCTTCAAAAAAGCCTAATAACATCTTAATTGGGATGCACACATTAAATTTATTAGTGTCAGGTATAAAACCTTCTTTTGGGAACCATCCAGCATTTTGAAGCTTTACGCTTTCACTTTCATTAAAAGATAAATACCCCTTAAGTGTAGACGTCAGCCCAACGTTTCGGACAGAATCTATAACAATCCCGTTCATTTCGTACCGGATTTCTCTGAAGAGGTAACTGAAGGCATTATTTATAAATTTTAGCTTTGAAACCGGAGTCCCATCGTCCTTTGTTAGATTTCCCTCTAAATACAGCATGCTTTCGCATGGTAAAGTGTATGCGTCCAGTTCTTGTATTGGAATTCTAATTTCATCATTATAATCAAATTTAGAGGTCACAAAGGGTTGGTAATTGTGATATTCCAAGTCAACGATAGAATTGTCTACGAGGGGACGCTGAGTAACATTTAAGATATCCATTATACGAGTACTTCGAAACCTAGAGATTTTAGGAACAGCTTATTTTCACTTGTTACTTTGTTAGTACTTCGTTTGGAACTAACTGGAAATTTACTTTTACGCGGCCTTTTATAATTACGCTTAAAAATTATATTGTAGCGAACAACCATGTTTTATGAGAGCTTCAATAGACGTAGTGTTACCGTTATGACTTCCTCGCGAAAATTGACAAGATGTCCGTCCTGATCGAGTATTTTAAGGGCCAAATTAGTTATGGTTTTAACTGTTACGGGGTAATACATAATATTTTGGGGCGATTCCACAATTTTGTACCCTGGCCCTACGGTTGGAAAGAACTGATGAATTATATGAACTGGTTGCCCATTAAAATATGATCCCACAGCTATATTACAGTATATGCATAAAGCATTAACCTTAATTATTTGAACAGGAAAATCTGATTCGTTCAGCTGATTGGCTTTGATGTAGTAAATCGCAAATCTAGTAGATATAGACATACTGTATAGTAGGTACCTAGTTAAGTTACACCAAGGGCTAGAAACAGGCGATGGTATAGTTCGCTGAGAAAGAAGCCGTTCCCACGGACTTGGATGAAAGGCGCTGCATCGTAAAGTAGTTCGGTGTGATTTAAAATAAACAAATCGCCAAAGTTACGGGATCTCGCCGGATATGAAGGTGCTAAATTTTATCTTTGACACGACTCCTTCGAAAATTGTCAATTTAACACTTTTTTTTTTAAAGATAACTGTTCATGGGAACTTTCGGTCCGCGGGGAAAAAGCTACGGTTGCAGAAAGGAGTCATTACGCCTTTTTAGTAATGGTCGACGGTATAGTTTACACCCTCTTTTATGATAAAAGACAACACTCTTAAGTGGGAATAATTTATTGAAAAAAAGGAAATAATTGATTGGTGGGATCGATTCGGCCATGTTTTAATTAGGAGAGCTTTAGCATACAGGGCGGGGTTAAAAACATTGGAAAATCGGGAGCTTAAGACTTTGAAGGAGGACTAGAGTCAGTCGTTGCGGGGACTACAGAGTCGTTGCGGGGACTACAGAGTCGTTGCGGGGCTCCGGGAATCGAGAGAGTATTGCGAGGATCCGGGATCCGAAAGTAGTTGCAGGACTCCGGGAGTCTAAAGTCGTACGGGGCTCGCGGAATTGGAAGTTTATTTTCTAGTGCCGGGCACTAGGTCTTGATTTGGGCAATATTTTTCCAGAGTCGTTACAAGTCAACCGGGATTGATTTTTGGGACTATTTGATGTTAGAAAAATTTTGGTGACCGCAACGGAGCGTACAGTGCACGGTGGGTGCCATTTAGTGTCCTGTTTTCTCAGTGGATTAACTCTCGTTCTGTTTCGGAAATTTTGGTAAGTGTATCAAATAGTATTTTTTTTTTGTTGTTCTTTGTTTTGTTTGTAACATTATTCTAGACGGAACGGCAGCGATCAGACTGTCTTTCTGAACAATATTCAATTTACGTACCAAATAGTAATTTTGGTTTTTCTTTGTTTTGCTAGTAACATTATTCTGGACCGAGCGGCAGCGATTAGACTGCCTCTCTGAACAATATTCAATATAAGTACCAAATAGTATTTTTTTGGTGGTTCTTTGTTTTGCTTGTAACAGTTTTCTAGACAGAGCGGCAGTGTGTAGACTGTCTCTCTGAACATTATTATTCAATATATAGTTAGTATTAAATCAATGCGAGGTTTGATTTCTCACAAACGCCTGACTCATTCCCGCTAGTTAGAAGTCTCTGCGAGAAGTTTTCTGCTTCGACTTTAGCCAGAGCCGAATCCGGGTGTCTGTCAGCCGCTCGACAACCAACCAGGAGGAAGCCGGGGCGAAGGTACGCACAGTAGTCGAAAACCGGGAGCCGCGACCTTATTGGTGCCCGAGGGGGAATAGTCCTTGGGTAAGCAGCTGTCCGACGGTTGTAGATTGGAATGTAGAAATTTGGTCACAAGGTGGTTTTTGCATATATATTTTGGTGTCAGGTGTTTTGCACCACACATTACAATTTTGGTGTCAGGTGTACTTAAAAACACCACTAACAAAAAGGTGATTTACAATTTGGTGTCAGGTGTGGGGTGTATTTTTTGAAAAAGCGGAATAAAAAGAGTCAGGTGCGTGAGGTAAAAGTAGGGATTTTTCGGTAAATTAACGGAAAGCAGAGAAAAATTAGGAGTAAGGTTTAGAAGATAACGGGGTTATTTTCGGATAGATAGGTTTGTCTATGAGGCGTTAAAGCGGCTCTGTGGAAATAGTGTAGAGAGAATTTTGCTACAAATTTGGGATGTTTTGTTAGAGATATTACTTTGAGTTGCGTGTGCGGAATGCCATCTACTAGATATAGTGGTATAATAATTGCAAAGAGGCAATTTTATCATTTATAAAAACCGTGGAGAATTTGCGTTAAATAGGAATTTGATAGAGAAAGTTATAAGGAGATTTGTAGAGAGTTAGATCGGACAGGAAAAACGGCAAATCTGTTAGATTGACAAAGTTATAAGTATTCTGGAGGATTTAGAATATAAATTCTTTTTATTTTGAAGTTAACTATTTGAGCTAGGTACCTAGAGAACGCCAAGAGTATAAGAAGTATATGAGAAAATTGCTAGAGTGGAATCCAGAAATAAACTGGAAAACAGCTGGACAGGTTAGAAAAGTTAGATTATTAGGGAAAAGTTACGCAGAAAAGTGACATTTAATACCAGGAATATTATTTTAGCTTGTTTGATTTTTTTAAATATATATATATAGGACAAGAAAACATTACTTTTGGACAAAATTTTGTTAATTTTTCAGTATTGATTCATGTGCGGAAAACAAACGGTGTTGTTACAATTTTTTTAAAAGGAATTTGGTTAGTTTAGTTTTAGTGTAAGAATATTTTTTAGTAAAGTTTAAACAGGTTAGAATAAATCAACGTGAGCATTTTATCACTAAGGAGTCCGAGAATACGTATGGCATATGTGGAATAAATAAATCATATCGTGTAATTATCGTACGGTATTGGCATTGAAAGTCAGCTGTTGAACTGAAGCTGAAGTTACAATAATAAATAAATAAAGGTCGAGTGTCGATCCTCAGCTGGAGAACTGCTGATTTTGGATTTTGTGTCGCCATAATTGATAGCGCGTTGAAAACGGCTGTTTAATTTAGATTTTGTCAAGGTATAGAGTGAGCCAGGAAAGGTAGCAAAGAATTCGCTATTTTAGGTAGTGAGACCTAAAGGACCTGAAAAGAACCGAACAAAGTTGTAGTTGTTTGGAGTACATAGAAGTTTTTTTTGAAGTGGTAATTTTTTTTTGAAAAGAGCTGTAGAGATATAAAAGTAAAATATTGAGACGTATCTATAATAGTAGGTGAGATTTAGCCGTCATTTTAAGCACTTAGAGAGTCTTGGTGTTGGAAAACAAACGTGTGGTATAATTTTGGGTTAACTTTTTTTTGTATAGGTATACGAGGTACGTGCACAAGAGAGTGCGAATTAGGTACAATAACCTGTATACCAGGTGGATCAAAAAGTAGGTGGAGTTATTGAAAAGTACTTGTGTGGAAATTTAATGGGGTTTGGTATATATTATATACAGGGTGAATCAGAGATGTATTTTTAAAATTTATTTTGTTTGGATTTTTTTTCTGGATTGATTTAGAATTTAATTTCTTTGCAAATTTGCAGATTACAAACAAATAATTTTGGAAAATTTTAGATTGTTGTTTATTGACTTTGTTGGTCATTTTTAAAAGGAGCTATTGGGAATAATTCTTGGGTTTTAGGAATCTTTTGATTTTAATTTGAGTTAATTATATACAGGGTTAGTAAGAACTATTAGGATTTAATTTTCAGTTTGGGAAATAACACCAATATTTTGGAAAAGTTGTGCCTATAGAGACTAGTTGGAACAAATTAGGATTTTGAGTTGAACTGAATATACAGGGTTAGTCAAGAGGTAGCGATTATTTTAGTTTGGTTTTTGTTTTGAGTTCTGGGAAGGATTACCTAGAATACCCACGTTGTTGAGAAGTCAAGCCTAGATTTTGAGTTTAGTATATACGAGGTCAGTTAAAGAGTACGCAGTTAAATTTTAATTTTATTTCATTAATTTTATTATTGAATTTGGAATTAAAGATAACACTAGAGCAAATACTACGAGACCCCGCAACATACAGGGTGATCAAAAAAAAATATATATATAATTATTTTTTTGAAGTCGATTTTATTGTTTGAAGCGGTACCAGTGGAACTTTAGCGACTAATAATAGCTGGAAAACTTGGTTGCGGTTGCAAACTAACGATAATTTTGGGAATATTTTTTTTAAAAAAATTTTAATTTGTTTAAATAAAGAGAGACAGTTTGAGCCGCGTAGCTCGCAACGAACGAGATGACGACAAATCAAATTCCAACTCCCGCTGGAGCAGCAGCAGCAGCTGTGCCCCCAGTTGCAGGCCAGTACGCGCCGATGATGGCGTATTCTTTAGGTATGGTAGCGGCCACGGTCGACAATGTTACAGGGAAAGACATTAGTCGATATTTTGATAGGTTGGAGCAAAGGGCGGAACTAGACGGATGGACTGAATTGGAAACTTTGCGGATATTTAAATACAAATGTATAGGTGACGCGTATGATTTTTTGAGTTCAGACTCCACTTTAAGGGAGTTAGGGTACCGGGACATGAAAGCCAAGTTCCTGGAACATTTCGCTACGACTTTGCTACCTGGAGAGTACCAGCTTAGCTTAAACAAATGTTACCAGCGGCACGATGAATCCGTGACTGGGTTTTGTACCCGATTGCGGCTGATAGGAACCAAACTGTTAAAGGAAGATTTGAAGAATGCAACTCAGGAAGAGAAAGCCGGGATTAGGAAGAAGAATCAAGAACTAATATTAAACCAATTCAAGATGGGATTACGAAGGGACATCCTCAAAGAAGTAGGACTGATGTTGTTAAGAGAAGACAACCTAACCTTGGAGAAGGCGGAAGAATTGGTAAAGCTCCATGAAACCAACATGAAGATGTTGCAAGGAAGAAGCGCTGGTCCAGTGGTTATGGCAGTTAACTGTTACAAATGTGGAGAAGACGGGCATATAGCAAGGAATTGTAGGAGGAGTGAAGATAGGGACATGGTACAGGGAAAAAGAGACGAGTGTTTCCTGTGTAATAGGACCGGACACTGGGCAAGAGAGTGCCCTAATAGGCAACAGTCCAGAGGCGGTTTTAGTAAGGAAAGTAGAGTAAATTTTTATCGAGGCGACAGACTTGACGTCGGACACTTCAGTGGGGGAAATAGGAGTAATTTTGATGATACAGGAGACTTTAACAGTGGAAATAGGAGCAACTACGGTGATAAAGGAAATTTTCGTAGGGGAAATACAGGTAGTTTTCGTCAGGACGACGCGAGTAGGGGAAATTGGAGCCAATATGGATACAGAGGTGCAAATAATTTCCGTGATCAATACGAGGACCGGCGACAGGATAATTATGGCGGAAGAAGAGAATTCGGGAGTAATGAAGATAGAAATAATGGTTTTAGAAGATACGAAGATAGGTGCGCAATCAAGAGTGAAAGTCGACAAGAAATGGATTTGAGAAGAANAACAAGAGACGAGTGTTTCCTGTGTAATAGGACCGGACACTGGGCAAGAGAGTGCCCTAATAGGCAACAGTCCTGGGGCGGTTTTAGTAAGGAAAGTAGAGTAAATTTTTCTCGAGGCGACAGACTTGAGGTCGGACACTTCAGTGGGGGAAATAGGAGTAATTTTGATGATACAGGAGACTTTAACAGTGGAAATAGGAGCAACTACGGTGATAAAGGAAATTTTCGTAGGGGAAATGCAGGTAGTTTTCGTCAGGACGACGCGAGTAGGGGAAATTGGAGCCAATATGGATACAGAGGTGCAAATAATTTCCGTGATCAATACGAGGACCGGCGACAGGATAATTATGGCGGAAGAAGAGAATTCGGAAGTAATTAAGATAGAAATAATGGTTTTAGAAGATACGAAGATAGGTGCGCAATCAAGAGTGAAAGTCGACAAGAAATGGATTTGAGAAGAAATAGAAACAATGTACAACAAATTAGGAGAGTGGAAATGCAGTGTGACAGGAATAATGAAGAATATGGTAATAATGGTAATAGTACGTCAAGGGTAGCCACTATCAGGTGTAGAGGCAGTAACAAAGGTCTAAAGAAATCTAGCCATGTAAGTGAGACCCGTATAGGAACACGGGATGAACATAGGGATATTGTTCAAAAAGAGGATAAAAAGGGAGGTATTAACTGTATCATTCCTGGAATCACGGGCTTAAACGCACAATCTAGGAGACCGTACGTCTTGGAGTTACTATTGGACAGTAGGCCAATACGTTGTTTGATTGACACAGGAGCAGCTGTGTCACTTATTAAAAAGAAGTTGGTAGAACAAAATGGATTACGAGTAAAGGACCATGGGGATTTAACACTGACAGGCATCACGGGACATGCGTTAACCACGTATGGAACTGTGAAGTTAGACCTGGCATTACCGAATGGTGACATTTATCTTAATGGAAACTTTATNCTATTGCAGGGAAGGTTAACGAAAATTGAGGGGATGTTTACGACGTTACAAGAACAGCATACATCGACACTGGAAAAATTACGGAAATTGGAAAATGAACATGGAAAAGATGCCAAGATTCGAACGAGAAAAGCAACGAATATTATGGAAAAAGAAGGGGAGGCTAAAATAGTAGCCGCTGAGGAATTTGTTCTACCCCCAAAAATGGAAATGATATGTCTGGGACGAGTTCAAGGACGTTTGGATGGAGAAGTAGTGGTCTGCGAACCTGTGGAGCTGGGTAATAAGGATGCTTATGTGGCATATTCAATTATTGACAACGCTGCACGCGTGCCAGTGAGAATAATTAATTTGTCCGGAACGGAGTTAAAGATTCCAGCGGGACGCACGATTGGTAGAGCGGTAGAAGCTATGAAGGTAGCATCCCCGTGCAACGAAGGAATAATAATAGGGAAGATCGATACTTCTAACGATAAATGGATTGAAAAAGGATTTAATTTAACCCATCTAGGTTCAAAAACTAGATCTAAGATGCATGAACTGTTGAGGTCATATGCCGACCTATTTATGGAAGATGAGGATATTTTGACTAGTACCACGAAGGTTAAACATACAATAAATCTAGAGCACGTCGCGAGGCCTATTTGCAAAGCGCCGTACAGGATACCATACAAGCAGCGTGAGATATTGAAGGAAGAGATAGACAGGTTGTTGGAGGCCCAAATTATAAGACCTTCATTTAGCCCATGGTCCGCTCCCGTAGTACTGGTGACAAAAACCTTACCAGATGGGACGGAGAAGATTCGTATGTGCATTGATTACAGAGGTCTCAATAGTGTCACGAAAAAGGAATATTATCCGTTACCCAATATAGCCGACTTAGTGCAAAGCTATCAGGCGGGTGATAATGTGTTGTTCTCGGTAATAGATGTTGCCGAGGCGTATCATCAAATAGACATGGATGATGAGTCCGTACCTTTAACGGGCTTTAGTACATTTCAAGGCCATTACGAGTATGTAAAAATGCCATTTGGGTTAGCTAACGCGCCCGCCACTTTCCAAAGGTTTATGAACCTTACTTTAGCCGGTCTCACAGGGGACTCGTGCATGGTTTATCTGGACGATATTATCATTTATAACGCAGGAGGGGAGGATCAACACATCCATCGAGTTAAGGTCGTTTTTGATAGGCTCAGAGACGCTAATGTTAAATTGAAACCCAAGAAATGCAGTTTTCTGCTGCCAGAAGTAAAGTATTTGGGCCACATTATATCAAGGGATGGAGTACGCCCTGATCCAGAAAAGGTAGATGCTATTAAGCACTTCCCTATCCCCAAGAATGTTAAAGGGGTTAGGTCATTTCTGGGATTGGTTAACTGGTATCGACGATTTATTCCCAATGTATCCAAAGTATCGGCGCCCCTGTCTAATCTTACCAAAAAGGGCGTTAAATTCGAAATAACTGAGGAAGTACTAGAGGCTATTCACCGACTAAAACATGCGTTAACGTCGGATTCGTTATTAATTTACCCTGATATGGAGCAACAATTTATTTTGTCAACCGACGCGTCTGGACAAGGGATGGGAGCCGTATTAAGTCAAAAAAGGAATGGACAGGAACTGCCGGTAGCGTTTGCAAGCAGGCAATTTAAAAAGGCAGAGTTGAACTACTCGACAACAGAGAAAGAGTTGTACGCAGTAGTTTTTGGTATAAAATCATTTAACTGTTACTTATACGGGCAGAAATTTACGGTGATAACAGATCATCGGCCACTAAAATGGCTATTTTCGTTGAAGGATCCGAGCTCGCGATTGACTAGGTGGGCATTAATGTTGTCCGAATATGACTTTGAGGTGCAGTACAGAGCGGGAAGATTGCATGGAAATGCAGATGCTTTAAGTAGAATGTACGGTAAGGACGAACATTATATCGATTTGTCTTACGAGGAGTACGAACAGTATAAAAAGGAACATGTGATTCCTAGTCTAGTAAATTTGAGTATAGTAAAAGGGGATTTATTTTCGGCAGGTCAAGAGTATGACCTAGGTCATTGTGTTTCAAAGGATTTTAAAATGGGGAAGGGTATTGCAAGGGATTTTAGAGACAAGTATGGAGGTATAGTGGAACTAAATCACCAAAACGTCCGAGTGGGGGACGTAGCGAAATTGCATCGTGACGGAAGAATAATCTATTGCTTAGTAACGAAGACGAAATATCACGACAAACCAACGTATGAGGACATATGGAGAACATTGAAGAATTTGCGTAAGGAATGTGAGAGGAATGGCACAAAGAAGTTGGCCATACCACGAATCGGATGTGGATTGGATGGGCTACGGTGGGAAGAAGTCGAAGATATGCTGAAGTTTATTTTGTATAATACAAGTCTGGAAATTTCGGTGTTTACCGGACAGAAGGAATCAACTACGTCAATTGGTACTATCCGGAAAGAAGAATTTGAGCCAGTATGGGATAAAGAAGTGTTTAAGTCGGCAC
Source organism: Anoplophora glabripennis (assembly GCF_000390285.2). Lineage (NCBI taxonomy): Eukaryota > Metazoa > Arthropoda > Insecta > Coleoptera > Cerambycidae > Anoplophora > Anoplophora glabripennis. Next base: position 57,040 of record NW_019417522.1, read on the forward strand.
AAGAAAAGGACGTCTACTGTCAGACCATAAGGACTCAGTTGGAGGAGCAAGATGGAGGAGTATCGGAACGATATTACCTAGACAAGGACGAAGTGTTATATCGGATGGATGCGCAGGATAAATCCGATAAATTGGTGGTGCCTAAGTCACTTGTGACCCAAGTACTGGCAGAGTTTCATGACTCACCTTTGGTAGGTCATCCAGGGCAGCAGAAGACTTACATGAATGTAAGTACACGATTTTATTGGCCAGGTATGCGGGCCGATATTAACAGGTACTGCACGGAATGCGGTTCGTGTAATCAAAGGAAAACTTCGGCGCATATGGGTAAAGCCCCTCTACAACGATTTACTTCCTCGCAGGAACCATGGGAATTGACCTCGATGGACATAGTAGGTCCACTTACGACCTCAAACAGGGGGAACAGATATATATTGACTTTCCAGGATTATTTTACCAAATATCCTGAGGCCATTCCGTTACCAGACCAAAGAGCGGAGACAGTGGCCAGGGCTTTTGTAGAGCATATCGTCGCCAGGCATGGGACCCCAAAGAAGCTTATTACAGATCAAGGCGCCAATTTTACGTCCGCATTGTTTAAGGAGGTTTGTGAGATACTAGGTATTAAGAAGATACAGACGTCGAGCTATGCGCCCACGTCAAACGGACAAATCGAGAGAATGCATAGGGTGTTAAAAGATATGCTGTCACATTATATTTCGGAAGATCAACGAGACTGGGATGATTGGATTCCGTTTGTTCTTATGGCGTATCGGGGATCGGTTCATAGTACTACAGGTTATAGTCCGTATTTTCTGTTACATGGGAGAGACCAAGTTCTACCGATAGACAGTTTCATAAGAGCTAGAAAGGTTAGGTATGACTATGCCGATAATTATGCGGCCGAATTGATTGGGCGACTTGGAAAAGTCTATACTGAAGTGTTTGGCCATACCGAGCAAGTAAAAACCGAAAGGATTACTAGGTTTAATAAAAAAGCGAAGGAAAAGACCTTTGAGTTGGGAGATTTGGTATATCTAAAGGAGATGAGTGTGAAAAGCGGAGTTTCTAGGAAGCTCATAAGACCATGGAAGGGCCCATATAGAATCATCGAAATAATAGGCCCCGTTACTTACAAAATAAAGAAGGTAGGAACATGGGAAGAGCAAGTCATACATGTAAACCGGTTGAAGCCGTACTGGAAGGAGGAAAAAATTCCAAAAGATACTGAAGAAGGTAACGAGGGGGAGGAAAATAACGGCATTATGGGCAAGAATGAGGAGAGAGAGGAAGAAAAAGAAGTATCAAAAATTTTATTTCCCCAGTGGGTAGATCAGCCAAGAATGTTACATACAATTGGAAGAAGAACAGGAAGTATATGGCGTTCACGATAGGGACGAAGATAGAGATGCTACTGATAGCAGCGGGGAGGAAGAAGAAGTGGAAGAAAATATGGGACTCCTCGCAGACAATGCGAAAAGAGAGTCACTGCCTGGATTGAGACGATCGAGGCGGACAAGGCGTCCACCCGATAGATTTACATATGAATAAAGTATGAGCGTAAGGAAATCAGTATTGTCGATCGGAAGTCAATAATCGCCTAAGTAAAAGGGCATTGTAGTAAAGTAGTTGCTCCAAGCGAGATTGATGAAGAGAGTTAGATATAAGATTTACCATGCTGAATCGCCTTATAGTACGTTTGACACTGACATGACCTAGACACAGAGTCCCGTAAGGACGCAGCGTTCTAAATTCCTTCTAGGATTTCGCCTCACGTTGGCGTGGGTGGTCTGTCAGACCTTTCTCCTCGCTGGCCGGATCAAAGCCACCGCCTTGTGAAAGTCAGAGAGCTGAAGCCAGAGCGGCCTCACGTTACATGATGGTTAGTTGTCACAAAATTCCTTTTCTAGGATTAAGTATCAATCATTGAGTTTGACTCAATGATTGCAAGATGATTATGAAAGATTTGATATTACTCGTTCCCTTCGCCTTTAGAGTCATTACAGTCATATTTTACCTTTTTTTTGCATAGAAGGGAACTTATATTCGGGTCTCCTTTAACCGGGATGGTTATAGCGAGCCCATACAAGGGTGGTTAAGAGACACCTTTTTACGTAGGTTAAGAACAAGGGGGGAATATGAGGGATTTTATTTTAGTTATAAGAGAAATATGTACCCTGATTGGGAATTTTATATTGTTAAAATAAGGATTTAGGTATTGGAAGAGAAGTTCATGAGGAACGTAATTATGTTCAGTTGAGTTTGTTTATAACATTGAGTTTTGTTTATAATGTACAAGAGAGTATTATTTGGGGATACTGCCTGTCTGTTTTGTTACACAGGATTGGAACCTGGAAGACTGTCAAAGATGGGACGAAGACTGTTAAGCGTGATCGTCATGCTGATTTGGGGAGCGACCCAGTGGACCAATATTGTGGGCCTTGTGGCCTATGACTGTTCCGACAAAGATGTCAACATTTCCTCCGTTTCCCTCAGAGGGGTTGCAGCCTGTCCAGAGCCAGAACCCACCTATCAAACTGAGCCTATTCAAATCCAAGTGGTACAACGAGCCGAGCTAGGGTTGCACCATGTGTGGTCCTGTCTAATAGAAGTCACCCGTCTCATCACCCACTGTGGCATGCATAGCCATAGTTCTGTAGTAGCAGGAGGACTCTCGAGCTACATTCATCAGGTAGGAGCACACGAGTGCAGAATGATCCACCGGTACCGGGCGTTTAAAATCGGTCAACAAACGATCGGACAGATAGTGTTAAACGGGACAACTACGGCCGCGGTGACATTGCAAGGACACGTAGATAGTGCGGGCCGATGTCAAGGTACGAGTTATGCGGAGAGCGGAGTTTCGTGGCAGGACGTTGTAATTACTGCCACCGTTCGGATCGTACTTATGGACTATTACGCGATGGTAAAGTTAGGCGAAAACGAGATAAGTTTAAAGGGCGGCGTGACGTGCCCCTTTTTGGAGAACTATTGTTTCGATTCAACAGTAGGAGAAGCGACTTGGGACTATAAAACGGAAGGGTTGTGCGAGGACAAATTTCGAATGTTGTACGATGGACCGGCCGATAAAGTCAAGAACGTGTTGACAAAAGAACAGTACGTTGTAGTAAATAAGGACCCAAAAGTGTTCGCCGTGACGTTAATAAAACGAGTTCAGTTATGCGGGCGAGAATTTTGGCAGACGGAGCATCCAAAGTTATTAGTATTGGGAGAGCGCGATGAACATTTTCAACTCCCTAGCGATTTGTTACCCGGTGATACAGACTTAATGCTGTACGCGAACAGTAAATTCTTATACGTGGAGCAGGCATATAAACGAGACTTAGAAACATTAGCTATAGACACTATTCACCGAAGATGCCTAGTGCAACGTGAAATATTGAAAAATAGACTTTTGTTGGCTCCTATAGTACCCGACGCAGTTAGTCAAATTATTCAAGATAAGGAGGGGTATATTGGACATGTAATGGGGGAAGTATTATATATACTAAGGTGTGTGCCTAAGCACGTAACTATTCGAAGAACGGACCGATGTTACCAAGAATTACCAGTATTATATAATAATCAGTCAAAATTTTTATCGCCAATTACGAGGATCCTCCAAGATTATGGAGAAGAAATAGAATGCAACAGTTTAACTCCGACGTTATATTACGTCGAAGGAGAATGGATAGGGCTGGTTCCCCATCCGACGATTAGACAATCGCCTAAGGAATTGGATACGGTCCAATACCCGAAAGTACAGTTTCAGCCGATACAGCCTATAGGGGCGCGGGGACTCTATACCCAAGAGGAGATTGGGAAAGTCCAGAGGCTTCTGACATTCGGCACCGAACGAAAGGTAGTCGAAAATATTATTGCCCGTCGAGTAGCAGGAATGGGTGCTGGCGGACAAGGTTTCTCCACGTTAGGCATGTTTGACCCGGACGAAATGAAGGAGTTGGCTCACTCCACTATGAGACAGTTATGGGGATGGTTCACAGATTTGGGTATATTCATCAGTGGAATGATAGGATTCTATATTATTTTTCGAGTTTGCAAGTATGTGTTCGGAGTAGTGCTGAACGCGTTGCAATTATACCAAACGGTAGGAGGTGGGATTCAGATGCTGGCGTGTCTGTGGAATACCCTAACCATGTGGGTAATACATCAGCAGCGTAGGAAAGACGCCAAGGCGCAGGACGAAGACCCAAAGGAAATCAACGACGTTGAGATGGCAGCTAACCCGGTGCCAGAACCAAACGCTCCAGAATCAAGGACAGGAGGACCACCACCGAGGCTATATCCTCTGTTCCCTTGCCTAACAGGTAGGCAATCAGACTCGTAAGTGCGCTCTAACCAGTGCGGTGCGTTAACAGTGAATCACGGAGTGATGTATTAGTTATAGGTAACAGTGGGATTGTCCACCTGAGTAAGATTGTAATTAGGTTAAGGTTTCCCCTAGAATCATGGCTGATAGCTCAATACATAAGATTTTGCGATAAATAGGTTACATAGTAATTTGGTTAGAAGCTGTCAGGTATGATAAGTAATTCAAAAAGGTCACTGCCCAGTGTGTAGGCAGTAACTTTTTCAAAGGGGGAAGTATTGTAGTAAATCGCAAATCTAGTAGATATAGACATACTGTATAGTAGGTACCTAGTTAAGTTAAACCAAGGGTTAGAAACAGGCGATGGTATAGTTCGCTGAGAAAGAAGCCGTTCCCACGGACTTGGATTAAAGGCGCGGCATCGTAAAGTAGTTCGGTGTGATTTAAAATAAACAAATCTCCAAAGTTACGGGATCTCGCCGGATATGAAGTTGATAAATTTTATCTCTAACATGACTCCTTTCGAAAACTGTCAATTTAACACTTTTTTTTGAAAGATAACTGTTCATGGGAACCTTCGTTCCGCGGGAAAAAGCTACGGTTGCAGAAAGGAGCCATTACGCCTTTTTAGTAATGGTCAACGGTATAGTTTACACCCTCTTTTTATGATAAAAGGCAACACTCTTAAGTGGGAATAATTTATTGAAAAATGAAACAATTGATTGGTGGGATCGATTCGGCCATATTTTAATTAGGAGAGCTTTAGCATACAGGGCGGGATTAAAGCCTCGGAAAAATCGGGAGCTTGAGACTTTGAAGGAGGACTAGAGTCAGTCGTTGCGAGGATCCGGGATCCGAAAGTAGTTGCAGGACTCCGGGAGTCTAAAGTCGTTGCGGGGACTACAGAGTCGTTGCGGGGACTACACAGTCGTTGCAGGGCTCCGGGAATCGAGAGAGTATTGCGTGGATCCGGGATCCGAAAGTAGTTTAAGACTCAGGGAGTCCAGAGTCGTACGGGGGCTCGCGGAATTGGAAGATTATTTTTCTAGTGCCGGGCACTAGGTCTTGATTTGAACGGTATTTTTTCCAGAGTCGATACAAGTCAACCGGGATTGTTCTTTTTTTGGAACTATTTGATGTTAGAAAAATTGTGGTGACCGCAACGGAGCGTATAGTGCACGGTGGGTGCCATTTAGTGTCCTGTTTTCTCAGTGGATTAACACCAGTTCTGTTTAGGAAATTTTGGTAAGTGTACCAAATAGTATTTTTTTGTTTGTTCTTTGTTTTGGTCTGTAGCACTTGTCTAGACGGAACGGCAGCGATCAGACTGTCTTTCTGAACAATATTCAATTTGAGTACCAATTAGCAAATTTTGGGGTTTTTGTTATTTTGCTTGTAACATTTTTCTAGACAGAGCGGCAGCGTGTAGACTGTCTCTCTGATTATTATTATTCAATATATATAGTTAGTATTAATTCAATGCGAGGTTTGATTTCTCACAACCGCCTGACTCATTCCCGCTAGTTAGAAGTCTCTGCGAGAAGTTTTCTGCTTCGACTTTAGCCAGAGCCGAATCCGGGTGTCTGTCAGCCGCTCGACAACCAACCAGGAGGAAGCCGGGGCGAAGGTACGCACAGTAGTCGAAAACCGGGAGCCGCGACCTTATTGGTGCCCGAGGGGGAATAGTCCTTGGGTAAGCAGCTGTCCGACGGTTGTAGATTGGAATGTAGAAATTTGGTCACAAGGTGGTTTTTGCATATATATTTTGGTGTCAGGTGTTTTGCACCACACATTACAATTTTGGTGTCAGGTGTACTTAAAAACACCACTAACAAAAAGGTGTTTTACAAATTTTCAACGTCTTCTTTAAACTGAGAAAAAAATTAAATGTATTTTTACAGAATTGTTAAATTTACATTAAAATGATCAGCAATAAAATTTTGATTTTGAATTTGACATCATGCTTAGCCGCTTCAAACCATTTCTTTTTTCAAAAATCGTCCCTTGGTACAGTAAACGAATTTCTTATTTGGAAAGTTTCGTGGTAAATTTAAAAATTTAATTTCCACTTTACAAGCTGTGTTTGTGTATTATACAATAGGATATTTGAATTGTAAGCATTACATCTTGTTTTAAAAGTATTTTAAACTAGGTAAACTTTTACGTTTTAAAATCATAAAGTTGAATTTCCTGTACCAAACAAGATTTACAGATACTTAATAAATAAAAGTTATGTTTATATAACCATTGTTATTTTAAATTTTTAGCGCATATTTTTCATACTCTATTTAATTTACATCAGCACCGCCCTTACGTGACCCAAGAAATGGCTCACTTTTTTTAACAAGCAGTCTTTCCTTGTATAAACTCCATAATGTTATGTGCAAATAGGTCAGTCATTATTCAAATTTAAAATTGATAATAGCTTCCAGCACCAACAGTGCATACAATTTAAGTGTTTTTTTCCAAACTTAATATCATGTCACACAAAAATTGATTTTATAATAGGTACTTTTGCTCATGATGTTTTTTCTGTTTTTCACAATTTCATCATAAATAAAATTTTTGACTAATATAATAAACAAATATATAAATAACATCAACTTTGTTACTTTTATCTCCAGCATTTTTTATTGCATTTTATTTTTTCCAATTATTTCAATAAAATTGGGCACGTTGTAAATAACTCTAATTCGTCATATGTGTGTGTATCCATATCGAAAAATTAAGTAACATGATATAGTAATAAACACTCATTAAGAACTGACAGGTACAATAACTTAAAGATCAAACTGAAATTGCAGTCAACCTGTAGACATTTAAAGATAATGAGACATTTAAAAAATATTTTTTTGTACCCAAACCGCTCATTTATTCAAATTTCTATGAGGCCCAAAGATTTCCAAATGGTATCACCTATCAAATAGAAAATAGTTGTCATCCGAAAGAGGAAAAAGTTATGAACGGATATTATCACCATACATCAATTTAATACCAAAATTTGTAGATTGAATGCAAAAGTCCATATGCCAAAAATAATCAAAATCGATTAATACATATTCGAGTTAAATACAAAATTCAAATAATTTTCACCAGCATTGAAGCCATGTAGCAGCTAAACGAAGCGATTTCGGATGTAGGTGAATTAGTCTAAATCTGCCTATTTGAGTCCACGAATATGTGGTCTTCCCTTCAAGCATATTGCGTAGGATTCAAAACGAGGCGGACGTAATACGGAAAGATCCAAAAATGAGGATGGCTCAATTCAATTTCAATCAAAGGATCCAGCCATAAGAGTAACTAAATAAGAGGCTTTTATTGGATAGGACGGACCGAACATGCATTCACTGAGGCCATCTTACGTTGTTGCAGCAAAACATTGTCCTTTATGGAAATTGTTAAACAGAAATCTGCAACCACAGATCGAATCTGTATTTCCAAGCTTTCAATCAACAGAAATAGAATGCGTTGACTGAAATATTTCAATCAACGTAGAATGTTGGAGGTTTGAGGTTATAGTTTATCTTCAGTTCAGGTAGGTTGCTGCGTTTTGTGCATTAATAAATTCGTTTTGTTTTAGATTAATTAAGAGATTTATTGAATCAGTCATCTGAACTGCCTTACTGTATTTTTATTCTTTTTTTATTCAAAATGAGTTTATCTGGTAGAACTACACGTCAATGTTGTGCTCCAAATTGCAAAAGCACTTACTATATGAATGTCTGTAACGCGTCCTATAGAAATAAAAGTTTTTTCAAAATTACAAAGGACACAATTTCTGTGAAGAATCAGTTTCAAAGTTATGTAAATCAGACTGCTCCGACAAACACAGATCATTATTTTTGTGAAGACCATTTTGAGTTTAATGTTTTAAAAGCAGTGATTGGAATAGTCTCAACAGAAATTCTGTGCCGACATTATTTTTAAGATCAACTACAACTTCACCTATTAATTGTAATAATATCACCTTGGAATCCTCAGATAGTATCCAATATTCAGCAAAACAATTTGTTAACGTAGCGTTACAGAATTTTCAGAGTACGAGCTGCCAAACTTCAATTTCGGATGATTTTTCACCTCCACCTTTTAAAAAACCGAAATACGTATATTCAAAATAGTTATTTCCTACAAGCGCTACTGCGAGCACCAGGGCCATTACTGAGATTACTGATAGCAAGTTGAATGAAGCGGAATCAAATACTGGTCACGTAAGTACCTCACTTGATACCTCATTTTGTCAAAGCCGCACATCTTTTCAGTCAAATAATAAACAAAGAACATTTTTAAAAACTATGAATGTTAAGACTTTCAGATAAACATAAAAATCTATTATCTAGATCGTCAACAGAAAATTCAGATTTTGAAATTAAAATGGAAACTATTAAAATGTAAAAGTAATTTGGCTCATGTTCGTAGTATCACCTATTCTAATTTATTTGCAAAATTAAGTTGACATCTTGATCCAGTAGGAGTAAAATTTATTGAGTCACAAATTAAAAATTGCGAAAAAAAACGACCTTACTATAATTCATAAAATAAAACACTTGCTTTAGCAATTTACAAACGTGGACCAAGGTGCCACAGGTTTTTACAAAAATTTTTTGTGCTGCCCTCTAAATCTTCCATAAGGAAATATTTAGGCCAAATACCTTTAAATGTTGGGATAAATGAAAAGTTGTTAGGTAAATTATCAGAACGTGTTAGTAAAATGATTACAAGAGATAAAGTTTGTTAGTATTTAATGAAATAGCTGTGTCTGTTGGTCTAAATTATGACGCATGTAAAAATCAAGTAACGGGATATGTCGATCTTGGGTCCCTGGGTAGACAAAATGAGGTAGCAAATCATACTCTAGTGTTTTTGGTACAAGGTATTAGTAAATGTTGAAAGCAACCTATAGCGTATTATTTCACAAAAGATGTTATAAAAACAAAGGCCCTACAAATTTTGTTAACTGAAATAATTTCAGCATTGCAGTATTGTGGATTAAAAATAATTTGTACAGTTTGTGATCAAGGTTCCACTAACAGATCAGCTATCAGACAGTTAGTTTCTGAGTCATCAAATAAATCCACTTTTAATGTTAATGGCGAGGAAATTATTCCCATTTTTGACGTTCCTCATTTGCATAAAAATACCAGAAATGCTTTATATAACAATAATATTAAATTTTCGCATAATAAAACAGCAATATTCAGCTACATAGTAAAATGTTATGAAATTGATAAATCTAGATGCTTCCAAGGTTTAGGAAAGATACATGACCATTATTTCGAATTAAATCGTAGTAATGTTAAAATGAAAGTAAAAATTGCAGCACAAACATTAAGTGCATCTGTAGCTGATGAAATTGAGGCAATGGTGAATAATCCCACTATTGCCATACCTGCTGAGGCTATTCATACAGCAGAGTTTGCGAATGATATTAATGATTTTTTTGATAGTTTAAATTCTCCTATCATTCAGCTAAATAATTGCAGTTTTTTAAAGTCATTCTATTACTAAGAAATCGGCACATATTACATTTTGGAATGATATGTTGGAAGAACTTCAGTCTTGGCAATTTCAGTCTCATAAAGACAACAAAGTAAAAAAATGTACATCCCGTAAAGTGTTAAAACATAATTAAAGTGTTTCAGAAGTAATGGGTCATGGAACAGCTGTTAATGATTCACGTTAATTTTAATTGTTAATTTCAACTATTAGTAGCTGTTTTGTGATCTATTACTTATGAAATACTTTTTATTCTGTGTATTTTATTACCTTTAAATTTACCGCCATTATGATGCAGCGACATTTATTAGTAGAATTAGAGGTTATTCTAATTGTGTTTTTCCATGCAGTTTCCTTAATTATTTTATGGTCTGTGTGTGGTTTGCTGCATCAGCTACAGATGGCGTACTCTGCCGCTGCTGCCGGCAGAAGACAGAAAAAACTCTTATTTAGTTACTCATGGATCCAGCTATGCAACCAGGAAAATGAGGGGCATATCGAACATGTCTAGTCTCCCTGCATATACTACTGGCGGTAGCATGCCATTGCGAAAAATGTGGCTGTGTGCGAAAGAGACGACAGTGTCTCAGTACATGTTGTCTCATTCTTCGCTTCAACAACGGGAGCCAATGAGCACAAGCATTCATTTCCAGCCAATCGCGTGCGTGCTAGAGTGAGACAGCATGTACTGTCTGTCTTTCTCGCATACTCGACCACTTTTCGCAATGGCCTCCAGTCCTCCAGTAGTATATGCTCGAAGGGTATTCTATTGTACACGTTATTCTGGGACACTGTATAGTATTAAAATATATGTCTATAGACGGTAGAGTATTTACAAAATACACAAAAGACGATTAAATCAATATTATTACATAGTCTAATCGTGATGCATTTAGGTATTATCATTGTATAAGTAAATATAGTAATATATTCCCCATGTAAATTTTGTTAACCAGTAAAATGAGACGAAAGATAGTGTGGACATCTATCGGCTGTCTCCTTATTAATATTTCTGAAATTTGTGCTAAAGAACTAACTGTAGGTCTAGGCGGTCTTTACTATACTGTTATTATACAAGGGGTATAGTAATTCGTTTGTAGATGGCTCTAGGTAAGACTGGAATAAAAAAA
>NW_019417523.1:0-6665 GCF_000390285.2 Anoplophora glabripennis
AATATCCTCACAAAATTTTGGGGATTGGAGTTCTTTGAGTATAGGAATTGAAATCTGTTCATATTTTGGTTAAAGTTCATAGAGGGCGCTAGTTGCAGTAGATTGAATGTGTTAAAAACGACATAACTTTTTTGTACTTTAAGGTATCTCATTTTTGGTAACAAATTCTTATTTTTCAACTTTTTTTGCACAAAAAAGGCATACTTTATTAAAGTAGCTATCTCGCACTGTTTTCGAGATATTTGGCTTTGAAACTTCCAATGCTGTTGCATTAAATTACAATTAAGTACCTACAGGTATTATTAATTTAGCCGTAAAGTTTCTTAAGTAGGATTTGGACGAAAATCAAATAATTGACGTCTTCCACTTGTCTTGTTGATGTCATTTGTATGCTAATTTCTATTAAGTTATTATTCGTATCTAATTAAAATTATATCTTAGCTTACAAATTAAATTGTATACTCGTATACATAAATGTGAGATAGAATGTCGAGGTTTTCATTTTTGGAGTTACATGAAATCAGTTGTTTATGGAGAAACTATAAACACTTGAGAAGAACTTTAGTAGCTGGTTTTAAATTCTGCAAAGTCATTTCACATTAAGGATTTATACTTTAAAATAAGACAATCTTTTAATAAACGTGTTGATAAATGTATTGAAGTTAGAGGTGGACATTTTGAGCAATTATTATCAAAAAGGCATATTTTTTACTAATGTTTACTATTTTACTGTGCATTACAATATTTAATTCTAAATAAACCCTTGTTTGTGACATTTCTAAATTATTTTAATTATTTCTACTATTAGCATTGGAAGTTTCAAAGCCAAATATCTCCGAAACGGTGCGAGACAGCTACTTTCATAAAGTCTACCTATTTTGTGTAAAAAAAGTTGGAAAATAAGAATTTAATATCACAGATGAGATACCTTTAAGTACAAAAAAGTTATGTCGTATCCAACACATTCAATCTACGGCAGCTGGCGCCCTCTATGAACTATAACCAAAATGTGAATAAATTTCAATTCCTCTATCCAAAGAACCCCAAACCCCAAAATATTGTGTAGATATTTGCATTTATTAAGAAATAAATGGAAATTAACTAAAATAATATTTTACATTTAACACCCTGTATCTCTTTAACTATCAACTTTTGGACTAAGGCTAGTTCGGCTCAATCGTAATATTTTTGCTTTGGGAATCTACCCATGAATTTTGGCCCATTACCTCGGGACCACCCTGTATAAACGGAAATTTCTTGGACACTTATCGAATTTTGTGTTTACTTTTATGTTATGTATAAGCAAAATATTTAATGTTCAGTTTGGTTTAGTTGGTAGCATATTTTCAATTCATAATTGTGTAATATACGAGTACACTTAAACGAAAATTTCATGAGTGGTTACTGAGTTTTGTATTTACTTTTATGTTACATGGCATTGCGCATTACAAATTGTGATTTCATTCGCGACTTAATTTATTTGAGGCTAATATTTTTTTTGGATTTTTAGTTTCAGTTATATATAATATTAGTAAAAGAGTACGATCTTTTCGGTTTATAATATCGAGTGTTCTGTAACTCAGCTTACATTTTTACGTCTTTCTAGTTTTATCTTGTTTTTATTAAAGTTGTATTCCTCCGTTGAGGTATATTTAGATTATCGAGTATTATTTTATACTAATACTTTTAAGGTAGGTATTATTTATTTTAACCTTATTCTGAAATTTATTATACTAGAATAATGGTAAATAAATTTTCGTTTTTCATTTGATATATTAAAGATGGTTTATAAAAGAGATAACCCGCTTGTTTTGGAACGAATTGCAAACATAATTAATAAAAGTGTGGATAACTGCTCATATCTCGACGTTATAAAATTAAAGCCACAAGATCTCGTCGTCAAGGAGATATGTAAATCTAAAATTTTGTGCCCATCCTACAATTACCCCAGTAAAATTATAATGCTAATAGAGAGGAATAAATTTTTCTTCTGGAAATATTTTAAGGATTTAAGAGATGCAACAAAACTTAATCCTGAATCTATATTAACCTCAGTCATCAGCGAGAAGAAAACAGGGGAAAATGTGAGTCTGAAAAGTGAGAATCCAGTGTGTTCTACGCCAAAAAGGCAAAATATCACCGACAACAGTTCAGGAGACTTACTTAACTGGAACATATCTGATATTCTGAATGCATCTTCAAGCGAAGTCGTTTCGAAAGATAGTGACGGCAAAAAATCGTCTGGCGAAATGCGTTCTGCGCATATGATGAACAAAACGCAATGTGCTAAGTTGAATGAATATATTAACGATGAATCAAATATTTCAACAAGTAAACGTTGCGTTGGAAGTACACAGTTAAAAGATGGTTATCAGGTGAGTAATGATGTTGATAATGAAAAATTCTGTAATGTGCCGGAGGTTCAGGAAATCGGTGACAATTTTGTAAATATAACAAAAGAAGACTTTCAAATTCCGAAAGAACTTTTGAATTTGTCAGCGTGTAACGAAACATCTCTTAAGCCGATAACCACTAAAAATGTGTCTCCTATTAAATTTCCCACTTCTACATACACAGACTGTAAAGTCTTCGAGGGCTATTTTGACATACCTGAAGAGACCTTTGACATATTATTAACAGAAAATGGTAAATTAAACACAGCTTATTATCCGTATTACTTTAGAAATAGAATAAGTAAATTTGCAAATAATACATGTGTTCTAGTTTTTAAATACGTGAAGTACCTAAAAAAATCAAAATCAATAAATATTTACGCCAAATGTACACATATAAATTGTAAAAAATTTAAAATTATCATTGTAGAACTCAGAGCTCATGTGTACAGTTCAAATATCAATTTTTGTCATAAAATGAAAATAACGGGATTTGTTAAAGGAGTAGAAAGGTGTATAATGAGAAAAAAACTATACAAAATGAAACCTTCTTTAGTAAAAAAATCATGTGTCCTTAATTCCAAAGATTCATTATGGAAGGTGGGTAACTTACAAGATGTAAAATCTGATGATACTTATAGGAAAATAAGATGCGAAGCTTTGTCGATGTTAGATCGACACAAGAATTCAATTCTTGATATGATTTTGATGCAAAAGCAGCATCCAGAATATATAAAAGAAGTATGCGTACCATTCAATATAAAAATGTACAGTTTAGAACAGATTAAGTTATTAGAAAGTCAATCGTCTGACTCATACTTACCTCTCATTTATTTTGATGCGACAGGTGGTATCATAGATTCTCCATTTAAGGATGAAAAAAAAAGGATATACCTTTATTCTGCGGTCGTTCAGATTAGGAAGTCAAGTCGAATTTGCAATATATTTGACATGATATCCTCTGAACATTCCTCTAAGGTTATATTTAGAATTTTAAATGACTTTAGATGGTTTTTAGAAGAGAATAATAAATGGCCATTATTTAGTGGTGTAATTACCGATTTTAGTTTTGCTAACATACATGCTATAACTAAAGCATTCAATAGGCAAACTTTAAGTGAGTATATAGAGACTTGCTGGAACATCTGTCGGAAAAATGTAAAAAAGTCACCCTTATTTATCACAATTCATTTATGTTGTGCGCATCTTATGAAGACTATGGCAAAAGATATTGATATCTTAAGTAGTAACGAGAGCCAGAGAAAGCTGTTTAAAGACTTAATGGCATATTGTATATCAATGGATGACTTAGATAAAATCGAAGGCTTCTTTGTAAATCTTGTTATTCTTACGGAATCCCCATACTATAATAAAACGACCAAATTGTCACATAAAATTTTATTGAAAAATTGTATGGATGATTGTAAGGAAGGTTTCATACTTTCGGAGGTGAGTTCGGTTAAACAAATGAGTTTCCTTAATGAAGAAGTCGGTGAGGCAGGCCTCTACAGAAGAAGTCCGTTTTATAAACATACATAAACATTAAATATTAAATCTAGAGTGGAGATTTGTTTTGATTCGGACGTGCCGAATTTATTCTTCAATGAAAAATTTTAAATCTAGAGTACTAAGTATTTGCCCTATTGTTGTTTGTGGACTGTTGTTATGTTAAAATATTCATCCCATGAGCAGAGGGTGAGTAACGCACCGGTTGAAAATTTTTTTGGATATCTTAAGAACCAGATACTAGCGGGAGAGAGAAATTTGAAATGTAGCAGATTCGTTAGAGAACTGAGGCAACATGTTTTAGCAATATGTAAAGAATCGAGAATGGACATAAAAAAATCTCGGTTAATCGTAGCGGATATTAGGAAACATCGGATGTTGAAGAAAATCTTCTCCCTCAGAAAAGCTGTGGTAATAAATATGAATTTTTAAAATGTAGCTACTGTGGTGGCGGTCCCTTTTTAGATAGTACTACTGATTGGGTACAGTGTGACGTCTGCGATGAATTTGTTCACCAAAGTTGTGCGAGTAATCGGAAACATTCTTTCAGCGGTGAATTTATTTGTAAATTATGTATATATACTCCAGTGACTGATATAACAACAGTAGTGCAAGACACACTAGGAGATAACTGTCGCCAGTATTTAAAACGGACTGGAGAAATATCGAACAGGGCCAATATTGAAATAGCTACAAGACACCAAAGATATTCCTTAGCATGGTCAACTGAGACAAAAAATAAATTGATCGCATATGATTTCGGCCGTATATGTAAAAGTAAAACATTTACGAGCAAACATAACTTGGCCGACGAACTGATTAATAAGACTACATTGAAAATCAGTGATATAGAAAATAGGATGGCAAATGAGGAGAAAGCAGTGTTGGCATATGAAAAGGAAACTAAAATGAAATGCAAATATTCGGGACTAGTAATTCACAGTAAATTTTCATTTCTCTGTGCATCACCACATGGACTAATAAATGACGATGGAGTTTTGGAAATAAAGTGCCTCTATAACGTTGGAGACGTCCATCCAGACAGTGCCTCATTAGTCCATCTGGATAAGAACGGTGATTTTAAAAAAACACATAATTACTACTACGAAGTGCAAGGACTATTAGAAATAAGCGATAGACAATGGTGTGACTTTGTCGTTTATACGTCTAAGGGGATATCAATAAAAAGAATAGAGAGAAATAAGCGCCTGTGGAAAACAATGGAAGGTAAATTAAGAGATTTTTTCTATTTTCACATGTTACCGAAATTAGTTCGTCCAGATATAAAATATAACGAAATACAGTCCAAATGGACCACCTCACAAGATATTAAATTATTAGACAATCACTTAGTGGATGACATATTTTACTACAAAGAAATACCTAACAGAGGATATACAGTAGGAATCTACTCCGATATTAATTTATATTTTCACGAAATCGTCATTGCCGATTATGTATCCCTAACAGGTGATGCGTGGCTAACAAATTTTGTAGTTGAAATATGCTTAGCACTAATCGACTCAAATAAATTATTTCAAGTTGTACCTGAATATATAGCCTCATCTATATTTAATAACTCCGAATACGACAGTGCTTTGGTGGAAACATTCAATTTCCAAAAAAACCATATCGTCATGCCCTTGTTGGTTGGCGGAAACCATTATTGCCTGGTTGTGCTATATTTGAAAGAAAAAGAATTTCATTTCATTGACCCGATGGATTCCAATTATAACAAAACCAAAAGGTACAGAGATAAATTTGAAAACTTTATAGCTTACTATAATAAGCATAAGNAATTCAGAGCTTGAACCGAAGCGTTCCATTTTTTTTTGACGTTTATTGACAAATGTTAAAACTATCGTTACCATGACATAGTTCACATTGTTGGAGGAGGCGAAACACCAAAACGGTTATACCACGTCGTCAAGAGTATAATCGCTTATCAATACATAGTAACTACGTAAAATTTGTAATTGCTATTGGCTAAATTTCTAATGAATTATATAATCATCAATATATCCGCAAATCGTCAGTCCGACAAAAATTATGAAAAAAATTTCGTAAAAAATGTGCACATGTATTTATAATTTCTAATAAGGTATTTTCATGTATTAAGCAAAAGGGTGTTTCAGAAAGACCTTCCGTAAATATACAGGGGGTGATAGTACGACAAAAAATGAGAATGAATTTTTTCTTATGAACTATATGTCTACGTCCTCGTTTTCGAGATACAGCGAGACAAAATACAATTTTTTAAATAGAATTTTTACGAAAATTTTCAAACGGTGCGAAATATTTTTTATGAAATTTGGTATTCCGGGGTTTTTAAGCGTGCCTAATACGCTAGTCAAATTATTTTTTGTACATTTCATAGAGGTGTATAAAATAAGTGACTTTTCTCAAAGCTCAAGCTTACTTTGAGATAAGTCACTTATTTTATAGTGTAATATTGTAAGTTTAATTGAAAGCCTTTTTTTCTCGAAAATCGTCCACATTAGGAAGTTCTAACAAAAGTACATTATTTTTAGAAAATAAAATTGTACAATAGAAACTGGAGCCCGAATGGTAAAAAGCCTAACCTCAAAAAAAAAATAGAACTTAAAATGTAATAAGAATGTAGCATAACTAGCGCCCTCTATGAAATATACAAAAAATAATTTGACTAGCATATTTGGCCCCGGAATACCAAATTTCATAAAAATATTTCGCACCGTTTGTAAATTTTCGTAAAAATTCTATTTAAAAAATTTTATTATTAATAAT
>NW_019417523.1:7796-64014 GCF_000390285.2 Anoplophora glabripennis
GTGAAAATTCGAAATATTTGGAATTATTCAAATTTCGTGGCTGAAAACATACATAGGTATTGAATTCTCGAAACCGAGAGAGTTGTGCGAAACTAAATGTGTACAGGACATAGCTAGTACCATGCGAAACATAGCCATATTTTTAAAAATGTTGTCATCGCCGTTCTTGGTGGTGAAAATTCGAAATATTTGGAATTATTCAATTTTCGTGGCTGAAAACATACATAATTATTGTATTTTCGAAACCGAGAGAGTTACACTAATCAAATTTGGACAGGACATAGATAACACAATGAGAAACATTGCCTTAATAATAATTTAATAATAAATAATTTATTTATTTAGCTTATAGCTATTAAACATACATACATATTTAACCAATTTTATACAAAACACAAATTGACATAGCTGACATAATAAACAAGAATAACAATAACCAAAATTGATACAAAATGAATTATAATTTATCGACATACAATTTTGTAACTTCTCTAAAAAATTTTCGCACACTAACCACTTCTTTCACGTGATCAGGTAAAGAATTAAAAAGTCGTATTCCGTCGCTAAATAAGGTTTTTTGCAACCTGCTTGTTTTAACAAAATCAATTGTGTAATTACACTTAGTTCTCACATTATATGGGTGAATTTCAGCTCTAGTTGTTAGAAAATTCTGTAGATATGTTGGCAGAAATCCGTTCTTAATTTTAAATATTAATATAACATTAGCTCTTTCAATCATGTGTTCGACTGGCAGCCACTGCAACGTTCTTTGCATATGTTTTATTGATGTATATTTGTCACAGCGGAGAATACTTCTCATAGCCATAATTAAAATGAAGAAGTATAATCGTATTATAGATTAACAATTTGCTCCACTGTGACAAATTGAAAGAAATGCGATGAAAAAAACCAACTTTTTTGCCTACTTTTCTACAGAGATAATCTATGTGATCAACAAAAGTAAGACTCGAATCCAATATTACCCCCAAATATTTTAGTTTTAACTAATTCTATTTTCTTATTATTCATATATATATTTATATCGGTTTCTGAATATTTACTACACATATTCTTAGAGCCTATAATCATACATTTTGTTTTTGCAGAGTTTAGTTTAAGTTTATTAACACAACCATTTATACAAAATATCAAGTTCACTATTTAATGTATACGTTACATTTTAATATTATCCCCAGAAACGGAAATTAATGTATCGTCTGCAAACAGATTTACAAATGAATTTTTCAGTGCACAAGTTATATCGTTAATATACACAATAAATAAAAGCGGACCAAGTACACTTCCCTGCGGAACCCCATATATACTTCTAATATTATCCGATAAACGATCGTCAATTTTAGTTCTATGAGATCTATTATCTAGGTAATTTTTCAACCATTCTATTGCATCGGATACCACACCATATCGTTGTAATTTCCACACTAACCTTGCCCGATCTATAGTTTCAAACGCACGTTGGAGATCCACAAACACACTGACAGAGATTTTATTTTTGCTTATAGACTTCCTCCATTTTGCACAAACAAATTGTAATGCCGTTTCACACGAATGATGTTTTCTAAAACCACTCTGATCACTATCCAAAATATTATTGTGTTCAAAGTACTGCCTAAGCTGATTACAGACTGCTATTTCTATAATTTTATCTACAAGTGGTGGTAATAAGTTTATAGGTCTAAATTCAGCAGGTATCGTCGGCCTCTCTACTTTAGGTATAGATACAATAGTACTTATTTTAAGATTAGAAGGTATAACACCTGTGCGCAGAGAAGTATTTACCAGATTTAGTAACATCAAAAAGACGTTTTACTAATCTAACATTAAAATCCTTATCACTAGTCGATTTATTCTTTAAATCCATTACTATTTTTCTTAATTCATTTATAGTAAGTGGTCTAAATTTTGAAAATGAAATATCCCTTCTCTCCTTCACACATGAGTTGAAATCCTCATTCANTGGGAGGCATGTCGGTTTAGCAGTGAATTCGACAATCAATATCCTGCAGCGGTCAACAGAACAAATGCTTTTTTTTTTCTTCAATATAAGTAACTGTCTTTTTCCACGATTAAGATGCTTAGCTTAAGTTTGTAATAGCACTTACTTGAGTCTTGCAATATTTGCTTAGGCACGGCACTCAATCAGAATTTATTTCAATAAGATGCAGCACACAGCACGGACACGTCTGCACGCCACCGAAACATAAGCCACACTCTTTATTGTATAATCAAACCAGTCAACCTGAGTATTTGTAAATATATATCTTTTATGGGCCTTATCACGTTCTCTTTGTGCTGCAAACGCTTTCTTATTTATCCAAGGTTTTCGTCCCGTTTTAACTCTCTTCATGGGTGCAATTTTATTTACAGACTCATATAATTTCAATAAAATTTTCATACAGTATATTAACGTCAGTAGAATTATAATTCCAGGGTTTACCTATTAAATCCTGTGCTATCTTCATAATAGATTCCTCACTTAAATTCCGCTTAAAGCAGAAATGATCTGAATACAATTATTCTGCTGCCATCCCTAATTTAACACCGATGATGCTATGATCTGTAATTTTTGGGTACACTCGTAGCAGTTCCCGAAGGTTGAAATTATTTGTAATTACAAGATCAAATTAAGATGCCGAATTATCCATATGTTTAGTATTTTCCGCAATAATTTGACAAAATCCTGCTGATTCAAATGCATCCTTTAATTTTTTTGCATTTGTATCATAGTATTCCATGTGAATATTAAAATCGCCCATTATTACCATTTCGTAACTACATAGAGTGTCCTCATTTATTGTTACTTCAAAAAACTCTAAGAAAGTATTTATATTACTTTTTAGGGCGCGGTAAACACACCCAATAACTATCACTCTTTGGAAAATTGTAATTTTTAAAAATAAAGCCCAGAAGACATAATCAACACATGTGTTTTTAAGTACAGATATCTTACTATGTTTAACCTCTTTTACATATATGATGACCCCACCAGTGTGTCTACTATTATATAAACATATAAAGTGTTTATAGCCCGGTATAGAACTTTCAGTTTAAAAAACCTCTGAAGTTACATGTGTCTCACTCACGCATACTACCAGTGGAGAAAATGTATGCAGGAGTTGGGTCAGTTCTAAAAAATTTGTAGTCATACCCCGGATATTTATTGACAAACACACATCATTTTTAAATTCAATTTTCTCAGTTGCTGTTAATTGCTATGAATAATCGATTCTTTCTTTCGATCTCTGATATGCGCTTTTATAACATGCACAAATAGTTTTATCAAAGACACTATGATTAAAATCTATATTTGGAATCTTTAATACATCATGTGCATATTTACAATTACTACAAACTTTTTCATTAGAATTACAATCATCTTTCGAATGGTTGCCACTACACAAGGGGCAAATTACTTCAGAACGACACACTGTAGCTTTATGTCCAAACTTCCAGCATTTAAAGCAACGAAGAACATTTACAAATTCATGCACAGGGTAGCTATCCCATTCTACAAACACTCGTTTCTTCTTAATAAGGTGATTAAATAAAACTTTGCTTACTTCTAAAATAACATTATGATACTTTTTATTTGCAGGCTTGTATTTGCGAATAAATTTAATATTGTCCTCGATGTCTTGGCAGTTTTGTGTTTTAATTATGCGGATAAAATCATCAATATTTTCCAAATGCTTATCATGAAAGGCCAACAAAAGTAATTTTGGATTTAATAATTTTGGAATTTGGACCTCATATTTTTCTGCAAGTTCATTGTCCGCAATATCTTTAAGTTTTTTTAACGAATCGTCGTTTTCACATTCAATTAAAATCGTTCCTTGACTAGCAGTTTTTACTTTAGTGATTGATATGGAATTATTTGCTGGTTTAATTTTTTGCTCGATAGCTTTTTGTGTTACAGTGCTATCTTGAGTATTGTCCTTTGGTTTTATTATTAAAGGAGGTCTATTAATTTTCTTACCATTCGTAACTAGATTGGCGAATGATTGCACCCTAGGAGTGGATGTCATATCTTCAATTACATTAAGGAACTTTTTTGTTACCTCCGCCAGCACATCCACTTTTTCTTCAAATACTTTCACAACACTAATTAACTTTAATGTTTCTTGTACTTGTACCACACATTTATTACAAAACCAGAATACGTTTTTGCAACCATTTACTAATTTACTCAAATTTTCCTTTAGTTGGACACAGCAAACATGGAACTTTTCTAAACATTTTTTACACTCGATAAACTTAGTATTGACGATAACATTGTCAGCACAACAGCCACATACACCCGCACCGGGTGCCATGATATACTACTACTAAAAAGTCCATAGAAATTAGTGAAACCTCAAATTTTTAATCCCCTGTGGATCCTAAATGACATCCCTGATAATATTTTATTTCGATATTGTCAAAAATAACGGTACTTTACTCTTGGCGACTAACAATAATTTTTTAAATACTGAACACCCTGTATAAAAAATGACAAATATTTTAACAGTTTTGACCGTTTTGGAACAAGCAGGAGTTTTTACAAAAAGTGACTTTTTGTAGTAAACCCACAAATAAAAAACTTTTCCCTCTTCCGGACATTACAGCGGGACACGCTGTATATACGCATACAATAGTCTGTATTACTCTAACATTGTATTTGCTGAAATTAAGTTCTTTTAGGACGTGCCCCTGAGTTTCTGATGTAAGAAAACTAGTACAACAGATTCAAGATCTTTAGAGTCCTCAGCTCCCAGGCTCGCTTCTCGAGTACCGTCGAGGCTGCTCACCTCAGACGAAGACCTGTTAAGGGCAATTAGAGTTCAGCTCTCACACTCCCATTTTGGAGAGTGTATACCGTCGAGGCTGCCAACCCCCGACGAGGACCTTACGAGGTACATAGGCTCTGTCGAGACCTACATTTCGCCCGAAGTAGTCCAATCTGAGGGGAAGACCCGATTCGATAGCCAGCGGCTCTGTCGAGACCCCGCATCGAATCGAGGTACATAGACCTACATACCGTCTGGGGCTGATCACCTCCGACGAAGACCCTGCATCCGAGCGTGCCGGCTCTATATCGAGACCTGCATCTCGGAACAGTGGTGCATAGGCTCCATCGAGATCTACCATACAAACTCCGTTGAGTCCCGTAGCCCGCACAAGTCATAGCCAAGCGCTAAATCAACTCCCATAGAGGAGATAGCCCACAAGTCATAGCCAAGCGCTAAAACAACTCCCATAGAGGAGACATAGCCGTTCTCAAGCCTACGAGCTAGTATTTGCTCGACAGCTACCACGTTAGAGGCCCAAGCATACAAGGCCATAGTACGCACAATAGTCGTCAGTACGACATAAAAGACAATTTTTTAAATTTTTTTGACGACTATGACAAAAAAGTCGTTATAACCTTATATCGCTGAATTCATCTTTAGGAGGGCTATCTATTTATCATATATATTAAAACGTGTGAAGCACTCTCGCTCGCACACCCGCCCCCCAAAAAGGTGTATTTTCCTACCACAAAGGCTTTCCCGGCTCGCGGCGGGGGGCGAAGTCCGTGCCTTCCTTTTTTTATCCAAACGTCGTATTTTGATAACAAATTTTGCCGTCTTAGTGAATTTTCCGTTTTCCCGGGCCTCTGCGCGACTCGCCGCGGGAACGCCTACCATCGGAAGGCTTTTGGAGTCGATTTCCCCGAATAAAGTCTTTTTTCCCGGGAGTGATCGGGAAATTTCATTAGGTTTTACGTGCGAGTCTTTTCTCCGTGTTGTAGGCGTATTTTTTACTTTTTAACGCCGAAATTAGCTTTTCAAAACGGGTCTGCATCTTGCGTCTCTCTCGCGAGACCCCGATAATTTTATAAAGCCGGGAATATTTTGACGAAAACGCTATTTTCGCGGGGTCATATTTTTCTTCAGGGATACGGCCGGTACTCGCGCTTTGTTTCGAGACGGAGCGGGAACTTTTCTCTTTGCGTATGAGCAGCTCCCGCGACCCTGCGTCGTCCCCTTTCCGCTACTGGGACGCTATTCAGGTGCTACGTCGCGTAGCACCTGAAAAGATGACCTCTGTCATCTATTTCGCCCTCAACTTTTATTAGGTCAAACGTACCAAAATTTAAGACGAGATTAAGAATATTTTGAAACAAACTGTCACCGCGGTAGAAACGTCAGAATTGTCAAAATTGAATTTTCCGATTCTGAAGTTCCCCGCGGCACCAGTAAGGCGACAGGCTGTTATTTCTAAGTTCTATATCGTTCCCAGTCTATCGCCAACGATTTTATGGCAGAAAAATACAATTTTAACGTGACGAAAATGTTGTTTACTTCGGTTAATGGACGGGAATTGAAATACCGATACGGACAAGCGTTGTTTAGAGGAGATAATAGCTCAGCGGTAAAAGTGTATCGTTTGTAACAAGAAGGTCAACGGTTCGGATATCAGAAGAGTTCCCTTAACATTTTTCTTTTTACTTAAGGTTGTATTTTACTTGTGCTTTTGTTATAAAATCTTTCCATAAGAATAAAAAATAACTGTTTAAATAGGTTTTTATACACAGTGTGTCTAAAAAAAATAGCGTTGAAGCTCGAACTGTCCAGAGGCTTCTATATATTTCAGATATCTATTGATTATGATATTTTTATGAAAAATGTTATAACGTACTGTCACGAAAGATGATCTTTATGGCCAATTGAATCGTGCTGCCGTG
The DNA here is from genome assembly GCF_000390285.2 of Anoplophora glabripennis. Taxonomy (NCBI): domain Eukaryota; kingdom Metazoa; phylum Arthropoda; class Insecta; order Coleoptera; family Cerambycidae; genus Anoplophora; species Anoplophora glabripennis. The sequence continues at coordinate 14,524 of NW_019417523.1, forward strand.
ATGGTTATAAAAAGGAAGAAGGGGGAGAAAGTTGGAAGCGGTGGAAAACCCCTCTCCGGAAATCTCTGGGCAACAGTGCACGGCAGCAAGATCTCGCCCCTGTACAAACGTTACCCGACTAAGATTACTGTACAGGGTAGCTATCTTGATTCTCAGGGCGTTTAAGGCGATAGTCTGCCAAATGCCCAGAAAAAGGTGTAACTACTACTACTACTATTACTGAATATATGAGCTGAGACCAGAAAAGTTAGTACGGACGAAAATAGTTCCTTCCGTGCAATAAAACACGCGTAATCTACTCTAAAATACTATATTACTGCATTAATAAAAATATAGCAAAGTACACCAATTCACTGCTTACACGTTGAAATATGTAATATCCCTGCTTGTGGACGATTTTCTTATCTTACTGCATTTAACAAGACAGGTTACAGAACGCTATAGGTGAATTATGACACGATCAAGGTGACTGGCTAACGCTAAGGCACAAGGCCTGCCAGTAGAATGTACAGTCCGAGCGTAAAGAAAATTACAAGCTATAAACACTTTTACCCCTATTGCAGCTACAACATGGTTTACATATAGGCAAGGTTATGTGACTGTCACCTCTTATTCAAATGCAGATAAACACAGTACGCAGTTATAAAACACAGTGATACATACAGTAATAAAATACAGCAATATACAGGAGGTACGGTAGATCAAACCTTATCGTTTCGCCTGTACGTAGTGGGGCTCTCTCCCTGCGGAGACCTCTGTAAACGGCAGACGATGGTGGTACACGATGTCGAAGCAGGACGACCTTGGTGGGGAACGAAGAAACTCCAGGTAGGTATGCTACAATGCCTGACGGAGACGTGAGGGCGGAGAAGCACCTCAGCCAGACGAACCCACGGTGTCTCGTAGACGAATAGTTTCCCAAACGGAATTCTCCCGTAAAGAAAAAAAAACCCTGTAGAGGACAGAATGTTTTAGCCTATTACAGTACGAGTAAATAAAAAAAATCGACATGCACACTTACGAATATAAGATGGCTATTAAAAGACAATTACCTTATTTCTAAGGGTTTCCTTCCTATAAATGACTTCACAGCAATGCGAGATGGGTCTTAATTTCCACACAAGATTTCCACGAGGTAATTTCTCATGACATAACCACAAAACACGATGCTCAAAACTGTCTCTCACATCCAAACGAAAACTCTCTGCAACATCTCAATATCACGGTAACGGTACTTCCAAATATTCCGAGAGTAATTTTACAGCCTGTGATATGAAATCCCACAATGGATGGTTAGAATAATCTCCAAAAATACCACAGCCAAAAGCAGATAGTCGACGGTGTCAAAATCGTGCATCGGTCGATAAGGTCGATTTTGCAATCACCTTCCAGTCGAGCCGGTAATAAATTTGACAGTGCTACCAACTTGCGCGAAACAAAATTACTAAACCCACTGACATCACAGAGTACTCCAGGTTATATTAAATCGAAATCGTTTAAAGCAAAATAAGACCGTAACAATCCCCCCCTTACTTGGATAAAAGAAAAAAATTTCCAAGAAAATTTTTTCTCTCTTTTTTTTAATAACAATAATAGGCCACAAGAACATAAATCGATAACCTACAAACATAGTACAATATGGTCTGCACACCACCGAAACTATTCACTGAAGGTGAACAGGTATCCAGATATAGCTCCGGCAAGGCCGAAACTGACTCCTGAAGGGTGCCAAAATAAACATTGAAACGTCCTGTAGAGAAGAAAATCGAAAAAAAGGAATGAAAGGGACATAATAGTTGAAATCCCGACTTTTATAAAAAGGTAGTCCAGGAGGTATATAAAATTACTACCCGCGTTACGTCAACCAACATGAGTGGACTCCATCGAAACAATGGATCAAAATCCAAGGGCAAGGTATGGGAATTAGGAGATAACCCACTGCATACAGAAGCGACTTATCTGTGGTACCTTCGTTACCCTCAGGCCGAACTGAAATACCCCAGGGAGTATTTAATACTCTATAAAAGACCGCAACTGCATCCAGCTTCGTAGAAATCATAAAAAACCTAAATAAATGGAATGGGAAGGAATGCCTTTGAGCTTTGAGGTCAAGGTTTCGGAATCAATGCCCATCATGATGTTACTCAAAGCGCTAGAAGAAAGAATAAGGAGAAGCGCAAAAGTTTACAAAAAGAAACCACTCACGATCTCTACCCAAGTATAGTAGATTTCATCGTGCTTGTATCCGACATGACGCCGAAGTGTTGAACTTCTATCAGTAGATAGGCTATGTTTCTATGGAGCCAAAATCCCATGTATTTTCTTATGGAGGTTCATCCTGGTCATTTTTGACGAATTTTACCCACACTCCACCTCCTTTTCCCTTCCCCCTCCCCTTCACCGCCAGCCAATCAGAGCGCAGCATTTTTGGTGGGAAATTCAAAATGTAGTCACCTAGGACCCCCACCTAGGGCTTTGCCCCATCTAGGACTTTGCCCCTAAGCCCCATGCAGGTATCTCCATGTATGTATGTATGTAGGATTCCCCACGCAGACAAGAGTATTGTGCCCCGCGTGTATCCCCGCGTAGGTATACCTAAATTGTATAGGGCTTCGCCCGCCACCGCAGGCCCCAAACGTGATCGAACGGTGACGTAGACAATAGCCGCGATTTTCATTTCACAATAGTAGTTTATAACGCGGCCGAGCGTGTATCCGTAGATGGCGTTGCAAGTGGAGCGCGGGTCTAATAAATATGCCTGTATATTTAAGTATTACAAACTACGGCTAAAAATATTTACTGGAATTTACTTTAGGAATGTATGTTAAAATAGAACAGAAAGGGTCAATCCTTCTTCGTCTTAAATGTTCATATATATTTCTTAAGTTCGTATTAAAGCCGAATAGCAAATTCTTTTTATTTTTTAAATTGTATTAGAAATTATTCCCCTTAAGTGTGTGATAAGAAAACCAAGTCAACAAACGCAGCTACCTTTGCTGTCTCAGCAAAACAGCAGTGGCCTGTTCTGGCGATATCAACTACAGTCACTGCACTTTGCGGCTTTTCTTGGCTAATACTGTTAATAATCAATTTTATAATTAGTCATATAATCAACGAGTCTGCTCTGCTTGTTTTTTGTTAAAAGTTTCTCGGATTATTATAGTGAGTGGTGCTTTTTGTGTGTATCCTTTTGGATAAAGAAAGGTAAGTCTATATACACATTTTCAGTTAAAAACGTAGCTTTGTATAGCAGTTATAATCTTAAACGGCAATTACTTCTCATAGTAAAAAATTCTATAACTAAAAATATTAGCATTAAATTCTAAAACAGTCAAACCAGCTACCAAAATTAGTGGTATATTAAACAAATTCACTTACACGTTTATTATCTATCGAAGAAAAATTCTATTTAAAACCACCATTATACAAGGCGTTATTTTAGCAGTTGAGAAAAAACAATAGCTACAGGGCCTTTATAAAAGTTACAAATTAGTTAACAACAAGATGGTGGCTAAAAATCTAAAGAATTATTTTTTATATTATTATTTTTATAGACAGCGGAAAGACAGAGAGAGAGAGAGCAGCATTGGAAAGGCATGCGTTTTGGCTACAGAATGACAGAGACATGGAAACCAAAAACAAGGCATACGAAGGGTAAGTTGCTTTAAATTTCATCATTTCAGATTACTTTTCAGTTTTAATACACAGCCCACGTATTCTAAAAACTATAATTAGCTGTTAAAATAGCTTATTTATAATAAAATCATATTTAAAGCATTAATATTAAACTATAATTATTTTTCATAGTAAAGAAAACTTATAATTAAAAATATTGGCTTATTTCAACAGGAAAACAAGCTAAAAAAATCCTCAAAACATATTAACATTCTAAAAACTATAATTTAGCTGGTAAAACAGCTTATTTAATACAGAAAAAATCACTTAATCGTAATAAACGTTAACTAACCGAAAATTAAATACAGGGCTTTATTATAATAACTGAAAAAATGAACCAAAAACAATTAAACAATAGGTAATTAGACGAATCTTTATTGAAAAAAGATAAAGCAATTTACTAGAATCATAAAAAATCAAAACCAAAATCAGATTAAATTTTTTTTATTTAAAACCAGTATTATACAGGGTGATATTTTAACAGTTGAGCAAAAACAATAGCTACAGGGTCTTTATAAAAAGTTACAAATTATTTGACAACAAAATGATGGCTAAAATTCTAAAGCATTAATTTTATAGGCAGTTGAAAGTCTAGCCAGGACAGAAAGGCATGAATTTCGGCTACAAAGGCATGAAGCTCAAAGCAAGACAACAGGACGACAGAGATATGAAGAAACAAGGCATACGAAGGGTAAGTTGCTAGATTTTTCTGCATTTCAGATCGCGTCGTCTGTACCGATTCAATACACAGTTAAATATGCTGGCTTGATACGGTACCCGTGTCGTGTAGGGGTCTATCTTAAACGATTACCTAAGGGTAATCATTGGATTTTTCCTTGCCAACGAAAAAAGGTTTCAGCCACACGCGAAAAACTTAAATCCGCCCGTGAACGCGAAAGGCCTTCGGGCTATCGAAACGATAAAAATGGCTGTCTTGTGGTTAGGGCAAATTCAAAATATAATTGTTCGGTACCATACTCTTAGCGCAATTCAAACATCTCGACGGCAGTGTTTCAAACTAAACAGATCCGTTGCGACTTAGAACATAATTGAACGTTATAGGGTCTTTCCTTAGAATTAAAATTACTATTGACTCTACATTAAAAATTTTCAGATTTTATTTTTTCGTAAAATAATTTTTTGCCACTATGAAAGTACAGTTTGACGTCATTTTTCATAATTTTTCCATATTTAATTTTTCTATATTTAATTTTTTATTAAAGTAGTTTTATTAAAGTATAGTTTTGACCTAATTTTCACATAAATAATTTTTAATAAATAATTTTTCCATTTATTTAATTATCTGGTACAGGCGTAAGAGTAAATCTTTTATCTATATTTAATTTTTCATAAAATATAAGACTAAATTTTTTTCTATTTAATTTTTCGTAATTTTTCTACTTTTTTGTAAAGTACAGTTTTAGCGTAATTTCCACATAAAATAATTTTTCTGCTTTTCTATATTAAGTTTTCATAAAATAATTAGTAATTTGTGGCTTGAAACAATTAAAAAAAAATTACAAAAACTTACCAGTTTGGCGTAATTTCTACATAAAATAATTTTTCTACTTTTCTATATTAAGTTTTCATAAAATAATTAGTAATTTGCATCTTGAAACAATTTAAAAAAAATTACAAAAACTTACCAGTTTGGCTAAAGGAAAGCGGCAAACGGGTCCAGAGGGTGGCTGCAGAGGCAGGTAATGGGGTGGGGGCGGTTCTTTGATAGCAATAGGGGCCTCACAATAATTAGTTGGAAGCCACGGCAACTCAATTCCACAAAAATATGTTCGCACGTATGCGCACAAACGAAAGCGTTATCTATACATACCCCTTGAAGGCGACAACCCTTATCTTATTAGGACTGGTATTACAGACGCCAAGGGTTGTACTCTCCCGCATGAAAGCGGTACCTGTCACGCTAACGTGAGGAAGAAAGTCGATCACCAACCCAAATTCCCATCTTCTTAGCTTCACAAGCACCACCTCTGTACACCTCAACAGATCAGCGAAGAATTAACTAGTAACCGACATGTCTCAGCTAGTTAGTAACTTACTACGCGCATAAGGTGGCACGTGTTTTCGGCATCTTTCGAGCAGACATTATTATCAACTTGTGTCTCGATTTAAATTTTAAATACGAAAACGTTTCATACTAGGCTGAATCCTCAATTTAATACTAATTCTAATGGCAAAGACATAAACTTTAAGAGGCCTTTTAGATATCAACTGTTAGGGACAGGTTCGAGATTAGGAGAAGGTTTCGAGATTATCAGCGTAGTATAAAAGTCGGATACGTCGGTATATTTGGTCTTTCCTTTCGCACATATCTACCAGTACGTTGTCTTGAGACTTATCTCCGCGCTGTTATCATATTTGAAATTATCGTTTTTTTTAAAAAGGTGTTGAAACATCTTCAATAAAGGTGAGTTTTTTAAAATAAGACGTGTCGCATATCAANGGTATATTTGGTCTTTCCTTTCGCACATATCTACCAGTACGTTGTCTTGAGACTTATCTCCGCGCTGTTATCATATTTGAAATTATCGTTTTTTTAAAAAAGGTGTTGAAACATCTTCAATAAAGGTGAGTTTTTTAAAATATGACGTGTCGCATATCAAATTAAACGTCTTGCAATAAGATACTGGGTTTTACCGATTGTTTTCATTTGTTCGCGATCGATGATATGCTTGCCCCTAGTAGGGGTCGTATACTTTGAAATTTTTGTGTGAATCACGCCCTATTTTTTAATCAAACACATCTTAATCACGTGATCTCTTTTCAGACATCAAAATTATATCTCACCGACACTAGTTACCTGAATGGTAATAACTACGCGTCTCCTACCGCCTTCTAATCAGTTTATCTTCAATCTTTGAAGTGATAGCATCATGGCCGGATCAGATATTCTGAAGTATTTGTGCTACCAAATATGTGCCCTACTCGGCGTTCTGAAAAAATCTTATACTGAAGAATCCGCAATGGATGGACTTCGGCAGTGTACGAAAGCTGTGCGAAATATAAAAGATCAACTAAAAACTGCCAAAACCATTGGGGAAAAGCAAAAGCTATTGGCACAGCTGGTGCAAATAAAATCCTTTAGATGTCAGTTTAAGTCCTTAAAGAAGACGGGTGCCGGCTGTTCTTTCGATCCAAAGAAAACCGCAAAACATCGTGTCCATTGGGATGATTCAGCTAATGCTTTCGATAGCCGCATCCGCACCGGCGTAATAAGCAATTTAAAACACAAGGACCCCAAGGAATTCCTCAAGGACAGCTTCGCACTCTTCAAGCGACGCATTGCTAACGCGTTGAAGAAGGAAGAGGCAGTGAAGGTCAACTCGGTGTTCGGCGGACAGTTTCGGCTTCAGAAAGCCGACAGGATTCTGGAGGAGCCGACATATTTCACGACTAAGAATTCACCAATTTATCGAGACACCAATCTGGAGGCATGGTTTCACGAACATGTAGTGATACCGATTTCTACGGAACTCGACGATTTCCAAGTGCGTGATCGCGGCTGGGCGTTGAGCTCCATAACCAACTTGGGAATCAACATAAACAAGTTCACGCCACAGCTGGGGTCATCGTACATCGACTTACCCACATCAATTAAGAAGAAACGGGCACGCGTCAACGTAAAAAATGCCGACGACGCTTGTTTTGCGTGGGCGGTGACATCGGCCTTGTATCCTGTTGCTGATCATACTCTTCACCCCGATAGGACTTCATCTTACCCTCAACCCTCAACGGTACTCAGCTTGACGGGTATACAGTTTCCAATGACCATGAAACAGATACCCAGGTTTGAGAAACGAAACGGGGTATCGGTTAACGTTTACATACTTAAAAAGATGAAGAATAAATTCAACACCTACCCCACGTACCTAACCAGAAGGAAAGTTGATAAACACATCAATTTACTGTTGGTACAGGATAGATATGAAGATGATGATGAGGATGGGAGTACTACATCTGTGAGTCCATTACGTATGGATAAAAGACCTTTCCCATCTGCTTTCTTCACAACTTAGCAAAAATCGCGCTAAAAAAATCTTCTGTGACAGATGCCTACACTACTTTTCATCCGCGGAAAGACTAGCCAGCCATTATATCGACTGCAAAAATCAGAATGACTGCAGGGTGCGATTACCTACGGAAGATCAAAACGACCTAAAATTTAAAAACTATAAAAATAAAGAAAAAGTGCCGTTTGTTGTGTACGCCGACCTCGAGAGTATCCTTAAAGAGGAGGACTCCGGCAACAAGTACCAACGTCATGTGCCTGCAGCAGTGGGTTACTACGTAAAGTGTTCATACGATCCATCATTATCCTTTTATCGCTCGTATAGGGGTGAGGACTGCATGTCTTGGTTCGCTCACGAAATGTCTGCGTTCGCCGAGGACGTAGAAACGGTTTTCTTATGCCCTTACGATATTTCCATGACGTCAGCGCAAGAAGCTGAATTTCATAAAGCCACTCATTGCCACATCTGTGAACAGCCGTTTAAGCCAGAGGACGTTAAAGTCCGCGACCATTTTCATTTGTCTCTGGAAAATAACTACAGGGGCGCCGCGCACAACGCGTGTAACATTAATTACAAGAATGGGGTTGTTATACCTGTTGTCTTTCACAACCTGAGCGGGTACGATGCCCACTTTATTTTGGAAAATATCGCGAATGACCTGCCGGGTAGGGTTGATGTACTTCCGATAACAAAGGAAAAATACATTTCTTTCACAAAAAATTTAGATCAAAATTTAATTAAATTCCGGTTTATTGACTCTTTCCGTTTCATGAATTCCGCATTAGATACGCTATCATCATACTTGACCGAGTTTCCAAATTTAAAATCAGAGTTTTCTGAACTAGCCGACGATGAGTTTAATTTATTAACGAAAAAGGGGGTGTATCCGTATGACTTCATGGATAGCTTTGCTAAATTTAATATCCAGTCTCTGCCGGAACAGCCGCACTTTTATAACCGTTTAGAGGACAAGAACATTTCGTCTAAACAGTTCGNTGCTATTCACTCCGATTTAAACTATACCTTATCTTTTGCCTCTGAATTTCCACTTTTTTCATAAAAACGGGACAATTAAAGGCAAATACAGAATGATTAACATTAAAATTAGTTTTGAACACCTTGTTTGATTCAAGACAGTTTATGCATTTTAACGCATCACTTTCACACGACTTATCATCGACATGCTCACTTACCAATTCTGCACAATGCTTACATCTGGATTCATTAGGACATAGCTCAGCTCTGTGACCATAACCGCCACACTTGAAACATCTGTAGACATTTATATACTCGAACACTCGACAACGCGACCAATCAATGTATAACCCATTTTCTTCCATAATACACTTGAAGGAATCAGCATCGCACTCCACAATAGCCATCCACTTATTTCTCATTTTTTTAATGACCTTAACATTCAAAGAGAGACAATCTCTGTCTAAGTATATATTTTGTTTTCTTATAATGCTTACTAACTCTTCGGCATTCATTTCACGATCTATGTCCAATATTTTAATGCTAGGATTTCTCAAATCAGGGGAAATAATATTATAAGTTTTACCTAATTTCGTTTCTGCTGCTTGTTTCACTTTAGCTAGCTCTTCCTTCGTGTTACATTTTATAATTACACCGCCTTCTTTTAAAGTTTTAACATCTGATATGCCAACTTCCAGTGCAGTAGGACCTACAAGACTTTGAATCGTTTCTAAAGTTTTCTTTCCATCTTGTTTGCTGGACTTAGGTTTTATAATCACAGCTTCTCTTGCAACGTTCGCATAGCTCTTTTTATCAATTACAATTCACTTTTCAAATCATTAATTTCATTTCTCAAGCCCCACAGATGTTCTGCTATTATAGAACACGCAGTACAAAACCATTTTACACCCTTACATTTCAAAATTGTCTCGTATTCATTAGATTGCATTTCCAGACATTTCACATGAAAACTCAATTTACATATTCCAGAACACTTTAATAATGATTCTTTAGACTTCTTCTTACATTTGCAACAGGGTTCATTCATTTTCACTATATATTATTATTGGTGCAAATAGTCTACACCACAATAAACGAAAAAGTTAAGATTAGCTCCGCAAAGCAAAAAGACTTATGTTATCAGCTGACTAAGAGTTCATAGTTTTGATATAATCAAATGTCTAATTAACGAAAAGTTCTTTAATTCCTCCACTACACGACACTGTCTCCAAATAATAACTTCACTTAAATCACCAAATTTCAATTACTATTTCAGTAGTTAACCATACAATAACGATAATTAAGTTCTACAACATTCATGCGTGGTATTGGTGTGTTTTGTCTCTTGTCTCTCCGTAACCTTCACGGTTACTCATGGATACCCGTCGGGTATCCTTGGGTAACCGTCATGGGTATCCATGGATAACCGTCACGGTTACCCATGGAAAACCGTCCGGTAATCATGGGTAACCGTGACGGTTATCCATGGATACCCGTGACGGTTTCGGTGTTTAAAGCCTCAGAGAATTTATTTTAAAAATGTAAATGTAAAAATTGTGGCAAAATGTATTGTAATGTTAAGTATAGATATAGTTAATTACATCATACGAGTATTTCCAATCGTTTGAGTTGTAAGTTCTGACAAAAATTAACTTGATAGACGTGATAATCTCTACTATTAGTATCTCAAACACACAGTTACGAGGAAATATAAAACACAGGCGTTGTAAATATATTTTTATTAAATAAATTACACATTCTACATTCAATAACAGGTTGCATGTATTCCTTAGCATCTGGAACTTAAATGAGCTTTATTCTTCCATAATACAGTAGTGGCCCCATGGTAAAGTTTCATACGACCCCTTTATCAAATAGCGTGTATCGTCGTGCGGACTCAAAGCTATTTTTTCCTGGGTCATTGTGAAGACTGCATGATTTTCGGATTTTATTAAATTTTGTCTGATATATTTATTTTTAAAATTATCGACACACTCGAGGTAATCCTCGAGCGTGATGATGTTTTTGATTATAGATTTTTTTATATCCTTGATCTTCTTTGTTAAAGCCATGTCATCGTCAACAGCTCGTTTAACCATATACATTTTAGATCTAAGACCTACGAAAAGTTCCATAGGGACACCATTAAACTCATCCTTCATCATACCCAAGACTTTTTTATTGACTTGAGGGATGTTATACCTATTGTCAGGGGGGTAGTCCGATGTGTCGAAACGGGTATGACAGTCGCGATGCATGACTTCATAGACATCTTTATCGATGATTTCATATATCAGCGAGTCGGTGTCGGTATAAAGGACTGAGCAGTCGTTACCAAACTCGGGCACCATATAATCATAGTGAAAATCAAATATGGTGGTTTTGGCCAGATCCAAAATCGACATACCAACGTATATCGGTTTGTTGAAGAAGACCTCGGTCTTATTTAACTCAATAGCCACCAAATTCTCATCGAAAATTGTGGCTGCCTTGAACTCTGGCTTCGCGATTAAGGCCTCCGCGCCATAACGCCCCTCCCATTTATTAACCAATTTCACTATGGAGTGTTTTCTAATATTTTCCATCGTTTTTCCGAACACAGCATTATTCATAAGCTTAAATAAGTTCTTTTCAAACTCGTTTTTAGCTGTCTGACGTAATGCTGTATTCAGATCAATGTAAGACTTAAGCCATGGAGACTGTTTGAATTTCAATACGCGGTGAATTTTCGTAAGCTTAAGACCATGCTTTAATGCTTGTTTTAAAGCTCTATAGTGAATAACGTACCGCGTCTTATTATGAAGGGTGGCTAAAAGTTTAAAATTTTTACATCCGGGAGGAGCGCTATGTTCGGGGCAGAAAGGTAAGTCGCGATGTAAGTCATGTAAATGAACCGGATATTCCAAGTCAACCTCAAGCAAATACCCTTCAGGAGAAGTATCGGATACGTTGGTGACGTCGATGTTGGAATCTACCCACTCGAACCCGCCGTATGGCAAGTACTGGCTCATAGCCCAACCGTATTGATTGTTGATATCAAAATATGTTAAATACTTTACCGGTTTACTCGGGTCGAAATTTGGAAGATACTTGTTGTTTGCTACGCTTTTTCGCTTAGAACATTGACTTAGCCCTCCGCGAATTCCCCGTTCGATAAACATTAACATATCGATATCGGTCAAAAGTTCTAATGTCTGGCGTGTCTTAAACAGCATACTGTCCCAGGTGTATCCAGGTAGGGTGTAGTAATTAGCCGGATCAAGACCGTATGTCTTGTGGCAACTGCTGCGAAACTGCTCAAACACGTCAGCCAAAAGTAAAATGTCCGTTTTCATGTATAAGTCCGTGTACTCACCTAAATTTTGAATTTTGAATGTATTCCAAACTTTTTGCGCGTGCGCGAACTGTTTAGACGAAATGTTCTTGTCCTCTAAACGGTTATAAAAGTGCGGCTGTTCCGGCAGAGACTGGATATTAAATTTAGCAAAGCTATCCATGAAGTCATACGGATACACCCCCTTTTTCGTTAATAAATTAAACTCATCGTCGGCTAGTTCAGAAAACTCTGATTTTAAATTTGGAAACTCGGTCAAGTATGATGATAGCGTATCTAATGCGGAATTCATGAAACGGAAAGAGTCAATAAACCGGAATTTAATTAAATTTTGATCTAAATTTTTTGTGAAAGAAATGTATTTTTCCTTTGTTATCGGAAGTACATCAACCCTACCCGGCAGGTCATTCGCGATATTTTCCAAAATAAAGTGGGCATCGTACCCGCTCAGGTTGTGAAAGACAACAGGTATAACAACCCCATTCTTGTAATTAATGTTACACGCGTTGTGCGCGGCGCCCCTGTAGTTATTTTCCAGAGACAAATGAAAATGGTCGCGGACTTTAACGTCCTCTGGCTTAAACGGCTGTTCACAGATGTGGCAATGAGTGGCTTTATGAAATTCAGCTTCTTGCGCTGACGTCATGGAAATATCGTAAGGGCATAAGAAAACCGTTTCTACGTCCTCGGCGAACGCAGACATTTCGTGAGCGAACCAAGACATGCAGTCCTCACCCCTATACGAGCGATAAAAGGATAATGATGGATCGTATGAACACTTTACATAGTAACCCACTGCTGCAGGCACATGACGTTGGTACTTGTTGCCGGAGTCCTCCTCTTTAAGGATACTCTCGAGGTCGGCGTACACAACAAACGGCACTTTTTCTTTATTTTTATAGTTTTTAAATTTTAGGTCTTTTTGATCTTCCGTAGGTAATCGCACCCTGCAGTCATTCTGATTTTTGCAGTCGACATAATGGCTGGCTAGTCTTTCCGCGGATGAAAAGTAGTGTAGGCATCTGTCACAGAAGAATTTTTTAGCGCGATTTTTGCTAAGTTGTGAAGAAAGCAGATGGGAAAGGTTTTTTATCCATACGTAATGGTATCTCACAGATGTAGTACTCCCATCCTCATCATCATATTCATATCTATCCTGTACCAACAGTAAATTGATGTGTTTATCAACTTTCCTTCTGGTTAGGTACGTGGGGTAGGTGTTGAATTTATTCTTCATCTTTTTAAGTATGTAAACGTTAACCGATACCCCGTTTCGTTTCTCAAACCTGGGTATCTGCTTCATGGTCATTGGAAACTGTATACCCGTCAAGCTGAGTACCGTTGAGGGTAAGATGAAGTCCTATCGGGGTGAAGAGTATGATCAACAACAGGATACAAGGCCGATGTCACCGCCCACGCAAAACAAGCGTCGTCATCATGCGTTGACGCATGCCCGTTTCTTCTTAATTGATGTGGGTAAGTCGATGTACGATGACCCCATCTGTGGTGTGAACTTGTTTATGTTGATTCCCAAGTTGGTTATGGAGCTCAACGCCCAGCCGCTATCACGCTCTTGGAAATCGTCGAGCTCCGTAGAAATCGGTATCACTACATTTTCGTGAAACCATGCCTCCAGATTGGTGTCTCGATAAATTGGTGAATTCTTAGTCGTGAAATATTTCGGCTCCTCCAGAATCCTGTCGGCTTTCTGAAGCCGAAACTGTCCGCCGAACACCGAGTTGACCTTCACTGCCTCTTCCTTCTTCAACGCGTTAGCAATGCGTCGCTTGAAGAGTGCGAAGCTGTCCTTGAGGAACTCCTTGGGGTCCTTGTGTTTTAAATTGCTTATTACGCCTGTGCGGATACGGCTATCGAAAGCATTAGCCGAATCATCCCAATGGACGCGATCCCGCGATGTTTGTTTGCGGCTGGGGTTATGTCCTAAACCCATCTTCTTTATGGACTTAAACTGGCATCTAAAGGATTTTATTTGGGCCAGCTGTGTCAATAGATGCTGTTTTTCACCGACTGTCTTGACAGTTTTCAACTGATCTTTTATATTTCGCACAGCTTTCGTACACTGCCGAAGTCCTTCCATCGCGGTTTCTTCAGTATAAGATTTTTTCAGAACGCCGAGTAGGGCACATATTTGGTAGCACAAATACTTCAGAATATCTGATGCAGCCATGATGCTATCACTTCAAAGACTAATGATAAACTGATTAGAAGGCGGTAGGAGACGCGTAGTTATTATGTTTCAGCTAACTAGTGTCGGTGAGATATAATTTTGATGCCTGAAAAGAGGTCACGTGATTAAGATGTGTTTGATTAAAATAGGGTGTATATTCTCACAAAAAATTTCAAAGTATATGAAAAAATTTTGAAAGTGAGTAAAATGGTTAGATAGTGAGCGCTTTCTACCTACTAGGGGGCAAGCATATCATCGATCGCGAACAAATGGAAAAAATCGATGAAACCCACTATCTTATTGCATTAATCAAGACGTTTAATTTGATGTGCGACACGCCATATTTTAAAAAACTCACCTTTATTGAAGACGTTTCAACACCTTTTTAAAAACTGATAATTATTTCAAATATGATAACAGCGCGGAGAGAGATAAGTCTCAAGACAGCGTACTGATAGATAAGCACGAAAGAAAATACCAGATATACCGATGTATCCGGCTTTTATACTCCGCTGATAATCTCGAAACCTTCTCCTAATCTCGAACCTGTCCCTAACGGCTGATATCTAAAAAAGGCCTCTTAAAGTTTATGTCTTTGCCATTAGAATCAGTGTTAAATTCCGCCTAGTATGAAACGTTTTCGTATTTAAAATTTAAATCGAGACACAAGTTGATAATAATGTCTGCTTGAAAGATGCCGAAAACACGTGTCACCTTATGCGCGTAGTAAGTTACTAACTAGCTGAGACATGTCGGTACTTGTTCATTCTTCGCTGATCTGTTGAGGTGTACGGAGGTGGTGCTTGCGAAGCTAAGAAGATGGTAATTTGGGTTGGTGGTCGACTTTCTTCCTCACGTTAGCGTGACAGGTACCGCTTTCATGCGGGAGAGTACAACCCTTGGCGTCTGTAATACCAGTCCTAATAAGATAAGGGTTGTCGCCTTCAAGGGGTATGTATAGATAACGCTTTCGTTTGTGCGCATACGTGCGAACATATTTTTGTGGAATTGAGTTGCCGGGGGCTTCCAACTAATTATTGTGAGGCCCCCCTATGGCTATCAAAGAACCGCCCCCACCCCATTACCTGCCTCTGCAGCCGCCCTCTGGACCCGTTTGCCGCTTTCCCTTAGCCAAACTGGTAAGTTTTTGTATTTTTTTTTAATTGTTTCAAGTCGCAAATTACTAATTATTTTATGAAAAATTATTTTATGTAGAAATTACGCCAAAACTGTACTTTACGTACTGTATGTAGAAAAATTATTAAAAATTAAATGTCATACTGTACTTTACTAAAAAGTAGAAAAATTACGAAATATTAAATATAGAAAAATTTAGTCTTATATTTAAAAAAGATTTACTCTTACGCCTGAACCGGAGAATTCGGGGCAGCACTTTCAGATGCAAGATGACGTCAAACTGAACTTTAATAAAAAACAAAAGAATTATTTATTAAAAATTATTTATGTGAAAATTAAGTCAAAACTATACTTTACTAAAACTGTACTTTAATAAAAAATTACATATAGAAAAATTAAATATGGAAAAATTATGAAAAATGACGTCAAACTGTACTTTACTAAAAAAATAGTGGCAAAAAATTATTTTATGAAAAATAAAATCTGAATATTTTTAATGTAAAGGGTCAATAGTAATTTTTAATTGTAAGGAAAGACCCTATAACATTCAATTATGTTCTAAGTCGCAACGGATCTGTTTAGTTTGAAACACTGCCGTCGAGATGTTTGAATTGCGCTAAGAGTATGGTACCGAACAATTATATTTTGAATTTGCCCTAACCACAAGACAGCCATTTTTATCGTTTCGATAGCCCGAAGGCCTTTCGCGTTCACGGGCGGATTTAAGTTTTTCGCGTGTGGCTGAAACCTTTTTTCGTTGGCAAGGAAAAATCCAATGATTACCCTTAGGTAATCGTTTAAGATAGACCCCTACACGACACGGGTACCGTATCAAGCCAGCATATTTAATTGTGTATTGAATCGGTACAACCGACGCGATCTGAAATGCAGAAAAATCTAGCAACTCACCCTTCGTTTGCCTTCTTTCTTCGTGTCTCTGTTATCTTATTTTGAACTTCATGCCTCTGTAGCCGAAATTCATGCCTTTCTGTCCTGGTTAGACTTTCAACTGCCTATAAAATTAATGCTTTAAATTTTTAGCCGCCATTTTGTTGTTGAATAATTTGTAACTTTTTATAAAGACCCTGTAGCTATTGTTTTTGCTCAACTGCTAAAATAACACCCTGTATAATACTGGTTTTAAATAAAAAAAATTTTAATCTGATTTTGGTTTTGATTTTTTATGATTCTAGTAAATTGCTTTATCTTTTTTCAATAAAGATTCGTCTAATTACTGTTTAATTGTTTGCGGGTCATTTTTTCAGTTATTATAATAAAGCCCTGTATTTAATTTTCGATTAGTTAACGTTTATTGCGATTAAGTGATTTTTTCTGTATTAATAAGCTGTTTTACCAGCTAAATTATAGTTTTTAGAATGTTAATATGTTTTGAGGATTTTTTAGCTTGTTTTCCTGTTGAAATAAGCCAATATTTTTAATTATAGAAGTTTTCTTTACTATGAAAAATAATTATAGTTTAATATTAATGCTTGAAATATGATTTTATTATAAATAAGCTATTTTAACAGCTAATTATAGTTTTTAGAATACGTGGGCTGTGTATTAAAACTGAAAAATAATCTGAAATGATGAAATATAAAGCAACTTACCCTTCGTATGCTTTGTTTTTGGTTTCCATGTCTCTGTCATTCTGTAGCCAAAACGCATGCCTTTCCAATGCTGCTCTCTCTCTCTCTCTCTCTCTCTCTCTCTCTCTCTCTATCTTTCCGCTGTCTATAAAAATAATAATATAAAAAATAATTCTTTAGATTTTTAGCCACCATCTTGTTGTTAACTAATTTGTAACTTTTATAAAGGCCCTGTAGCTATTGTTTTTTCTCAACTGCTAAAATAACGCCTTGTATAATGGTGGTTTTAAATAGAATTTTTCTTCGATAGATAATAAACGTGTAAGTGAATTTGTTTAATATACCACTAATTTTGGTAGCTGGTTTGACTGTTTTAGAATTTAATGCTAATATTTTTAGTTATAGAATTTTTTACTATGAGAAGTAATTGCCGTTTAAGATTATAACTGCTATACAAAGCTACGTTTTTAACTGAAAATGTGTATATAGACTTACCTTTCTTTATCCAAAAGGATACACACAAAAAGCACCACTCACTATAATAATCCGAGAAACTTTTAACAAAAAACAAGCAGAGCAGACTCGTTGATTATATGACTAATTATAAAATTGATTATTAACAGTCTTAGCCAAGAAAAGCCGCATAGTGCAGTGACTGTAGTTGATATCGCCAGAACAGGCCACTGGTTGTTTTGCTGAGACAGCAAAGGTAGCTGTGCTAGCGTTTGTTGACTTGGTTTTCTTATCACACATCTAAGGGGAATAATTTCTAATACAATTTAAAAAATAAAAAGAATTTGCCATTCGGCTTTAATACGAACTTAAGAAATATATATGAACATTTAAGACGAAGAAGGATTGACCCTTTCTGTTCTATTTTAACATACATTCCTAAAGTAAATTCCAGTAAATATTTTTAGCCGTAGTTTGTAATACTTAAATATACAGGCATATTTATTAGACCCGCGCTCCACTTGCAACGCCATCTACGGATACACGCTCGGCCGCGTTATAAACTACTATTGTGAAATGAAAATCGCGGCTATTGTCTACGTCACCGTTCGATCACGTTTGGGGCCTGCGGTGGCGGGCGAAGCCCTATACAATTTAGGTATACCTACGCGGGGATACACGCGGGGCACAATACTCATGTCTGCGTGGGGAATCCTACATACATACATACATGGAGATACCTGCATGGGGCTTAGGGGCAAAGTCCTAGATGGGGCAAAGCCCTAGGTGGGGGTCCAAGGTGACTACATTTTGAATTTCCCACCAAAAATGCTGCGCTCTGATTGGCTGGCAGTGAAGGGGAGGAGGAAGGGAAAAGGAGGAGGAATGGGGGTAAAATTCGTCAAAAATGACCAGGATGAACCTCCATAAGAAAATACATGGGATTTTGGCTCCATAGAAACATAGCCTATCTACTGATAGAAGTTCAACACTTCGGCGTCATGTCGGATACAAGCACGATGAAATCTACTATACTTGGGTAGAGATCGTGAGTGTTTTCTTTTTGTAAACTTTTGCGCTTCTTCTTATTCTTTCTTCTAGCGCTTCGGGTAACATCATGATGGGCATTGATTCCGAAACCTCGGCCTCAAAGCTCAAAGGCATTCCTTCCCATTCCATTTATTTAGGTTTTTTATGATTTCTACGAAGCTGGATGCAGTTGCGGTCTTTTATAGAGTATTAAATACTCCCTGGGGTATTTCAGTTCGACCTGAGGGTAACGAGGGTACCACAGAGAAGTCGCTTCTGTATGCAGTGGATTATCTCCTAATTCCCATACCTTGCCCTTGGATTTTGATCCATTGTTTCGATGGAGTCCACTCATGTTGGTTGACGTAACGCGGGTAGTTTTATATACCTCCTGGGCTACCTTTTTATAAAAGTCGGGATTTCAACTATTATGTCCCTTTCATTCCTTTTTTTCGATTTTCTTCTCTACAGGACGTTTCAATGTTTATTTTGGCACCCTTCAGGAGTCAGTTTCGGCCTTGCCGGAGCTATATCTGGATACCTGTTCACCTTCAGTGAATAGTTTCGGTGGTGTGCAGACCATATTGTACTATGTTTGTAGGTTATCGATTTATGTTCTTGTGGCCTATTATTGTTATTAAAAAAAAGAGAGAAAAAATTTTCTTGGAAATTTTTTTCTTTTATCCAAGTAAGGGGGGGATTGTTACGGTCTTATTTTGCTTTAAACGATTTCGATTTAATATAACCTGGAGTACTCTGTGATGTCAGTGGGTTTAGTAATTTTGTTTCGCGCAAGTTGGTAGCACTGTCAAATTTATTACCGGCTCGACTGGAAGGTGATTGCAAAATCGACCTTATCGACCGATGCACGATTTTGACACCGTCGACTATCTGCTTTTGGCTGTGGTATTTTTGGAGATTATTCTAACCATCCATTGTGGGATTTCATATCACAGGCTGTAAAATAACTCTCGGAATATTTGGAAGTACCGTTACCGTGATATTGAGATGTTGCAGAGAGTTTTCGTTTGGATGTGAGAGACAGTTTTGAGCATCGTGTTTTGTGGTTATGTCATGAGAAATTACCTCGTGGAAACCTTGTGCGGAAATTAAGACCCATCTCGCATTGCTGTGAAGTCATTTATAGGAAGGAAACCCTTAGAAATAAGGTAATTGTCTTTTAATAGCCATCTTATATTCGTAAGTGTGCATGTCGATTTTTTTTATTTACTCGTACTGTAATAGGCTAAAACATTCTGTCCTCTACAGGGTTTTTTTTTCTTTACGGGAGAATTCCGTTTGGGAAACTATTCGTCTACGAGACACCGTGGGTTCGTCTGGCTGAGGTGCTTCTCCGCCCTCACGTCTCCGTCAGGCATTGTAGCATACCTACCTGGAGTTTCTTCGTTCCCCACCAAGGTCGTCCTGCTTCGACATCGTGTACCACCATCGTCTGCCGTTTACAGAGGTCTCCGCAGGGAGAGAGCCCCACTACGTACAGGCGAAACGATAAGCATATCCTTTTATTTAAATTAAACGTTTGATCTACCGTACCTCCTGTATATTGCTGTATTTTATTACTGTATGTATCACTGTGTTTTATAACTGCGTACTGTGTTTATCTGCATTTGAATAAGAGGTGACAGTCACAGAACCTTGCCTATATGTAAACCATGTTGTAGCTACAATAGGGGTAAAAGTGTTTATAGCTTGTAATTTTCTTTACGCTCGGACTGTACATTCTACTGGCAGGCCTTGTGCCTTAGCGTTAGCCAGTCACCTTGATCGTGTCATAATTCACCTATAGCCTTCTGTAACCTGTCTTGTCAAATGCAGTAAGATAAGAAAATCGTCCACAAGCAGGGATATTACATATTTCAACGTGTAAGCAGTGAATTGGTATACTTTGCTATATTTTTATTAATGCAGTAATATAGTATTTTAGAGTAGATTACGCGTGTTTTATTGCACGGAAGGAACTATTTTCGTCCGTACTAACTTTTCTGGTCACAGCTCATATATTCAGTAATAGTAGTAGTAGTTACATCTTTTTCTGAGCATTTGGCAGACTATCGCCTTAAACGCCCTGAGAATCAAGATCTAAGCTACCCTGTACAGTAATCTTAGTCGGGTAACGTTTGTACAGGGGCGAGATCTTGCTGCCGTGCACTGTTGCCCAGAGATTTCCGTAGAGGGGTTTTCCACCGCTTCCACCTTTCTCCCCCCTTCTTCCTTTTTATAACCATCACGGCAGCACGATTCAATTGGCCATAAAGATCATCTTTCGTGACAGTACGTTATAACATTTTTCATAAAAATATCATAATCAATAGATATCTGAAATATACAGAAGCCTCTGGACAGTTCGAGCTTCAACGCAATTTTTTTAGACACACTGTGTATAAAAACCAATTTAAACAGTAATTTTTTATTCTTATCGGAAGATTTTATAACAAAAGCACAAGTAAAATACAACCTTAAGTAAAAAGAAAAATTTTTAGGGAACCCTTCTGATATTCGAACCGTTGACCTTCGGGTTACAAACGATACACTTTTACCGCTGAGCTATTTCAATTCCCGTTCATTAACCGAAGTAAACAACATTTTCGTCACGTTAAAATTGTATTTTTCTGCCATAAAATCGTTGGCGATAGACTGGGAACGATATAGAACTTAGAAATAACAGCCTGTCGCCTTACTGGTGCCGCGGGGAACTTCAGAATCGGAAAATTCAATTTTGACAATTCTGACGTTTCTACCGCGGTGACAGTTTGTTTCAAAATATTCTTAATCTCGTCTTAAATTTTGGTACGTTTGACCTAATAAAAGTTGAGGGCGATATAGATGACAGAACGATGCGACATAGCACCTGAAAAGCGTCCCAGTAGCGGAAAGGGGACGTCGCAGGGTCGCGGGAGCTGCTCATACGCAAAGAGAAAAGTTCCCGCTCCGTCTCGAAACAAAGCGCGAGTACTGGCTGTATCCCTGAAGAAAAATATGACCCCGCGAAAATAGCGTTTTCGTCAAAATATTCCCGGCTTTATAAAATTATCGGGGTCTCGCGAGAGAGACGCAAGATGCAGACCCGTTTTGAAAAGCTAATTTCGGCGTTAAAAAGTAAAAAATACGCCTACAACACGGAGAAAGGACTCGCACGTAAAACCTAATGAAATTTCCCGATCACTCCCGGGAAAAAAGACTTTATTCGGGGAAATCGACTCCAAAAGGCTTCCGATGGTAGGCGTTCCCGCGGCGAGTCGCGCAGACGCCCGGGAAAACGGAAAATTCACTAAGACGGCAAACAATTGTTATCAAAATACGACGTTTGGATAAAAGAAGGAAGGCACGGACTTCGCCCCCCGCCGCGAGCCGGGAAAGCCTTTGTGGTAGGAAAATACACCTTTTTGGGGGGCGGGTGTGCGAGCGAGAGTTTTACACGTTTATATATATATAATAAATAGATAGCCCTCCTAAAGGTGAATTCAGCGATATAAGGTTATAACGACTTTTTTGTCATAGTTGTCAAAAAAATTGTCTTTTATGTCGTACTGACGATTATTTCAAACAATCATACTTTACTTCCGTACTTTAAAAAACATATCTACTCTTTATTAATCTTTTTCTACTTACTTTAAAGCTTTTTTTTCAAAAAAAAACACATCGATAAACACAGAAAATTCACCAGAGTACTTTAGGTATAACGTGAATCGTTTTAGTTCTAATTCATTTGTTGTTAAATTATTTTGAAAAATGGTTGTCCGTTTAAGCGAAAAATAGAGCATTTAAATTTAGATAAGATAGATAATAAGAAATAAAATCCGTAGTCGACACAGGAGGTATATGACTTATTTTACTATAAGTTAGAGAATTAGTCGAGCTATAAGTATCCAAAAAATTTAAAGAAATCGGAAGTATAAAAGATTTACCTGGATCAGGAAGGCAAAGAACGGTAAGCGAAAATGACCGTCAAAATGTGATATTCGCCGTCCTCACTCATCCATTAGATCTATCTCAGCCGACTTCAACTTGTTGAAGTCCTCAGTTCACAGAACTCTGAAGTCTCAAAAGTGGCATCCTTACAAAGTTAACGTTTTGCAAGAATTATGGGGAGATGACACAGACAGAAGATTAAAGTTTTGCGAGGGAATTAGAAATTTATTTGAAAGACAACCCAACTTAATAAATCACATAATTTTCACTGACAGGCAAAATACTAGGTTTTGGAGCCCAGAAAATCAGCATTGGATGCAAAAAAAAACATACACAATGTTGATTTTGGTTTTATGTTAGTTTTAATTTTAGTTTTATTTTAATAAAAGTACCAAGACCCACAACTGTGTTGAAAAACTTTTACATTCTAACCTTATTCTTTTGTAACAACTGAACAATGTTCTACACTGAACATGGAACAACAGAACTGGCTAACTATTCACAGTCAGACCCAACCAAAAAAATTATTTGTTTTGTTGTGCTTACTTCTAACACCTTCTCCAATGTTTAGGTTAGGTTGACCACATACAAAATACAATAAATAATGTAACACTACTATACACACATACATTGTTTTTTGAACCTCTGAAATTTCACAGTTCCAAGAGGTTTTGTTAAAGTATCTGCAACTTGATTTTCAGTAGCACAGTATTTTAAGTTGACTATACCTTCATATACCTTTTCACTTATGAAATGGTATCTCACGTCTATCTGTTTATCTATTAAACTGACCGTTTTTTATTATTGTCATTGCATTTTGATTGTCCACCATCAAGTCTATCTCGATATCGTCACCAGTAAGCTCATCAATCACTGACTTGATGTACAAAAGTTCTTTCACAGTGTCAGCTGCAGCTATATACTCCGATTCAGTACTTGAATCTTCTGTTCGTTGTTTCGTTTAGGTCTTCTCTGGTACCACCTTTGTCACCAACCTATTCATGGAGGAATTAGAAGAACGAGCAATAGAAGCAGCAAAATATAAACCACCTGAGATATGACGATGACACCTTTGTGTATGAACTCATAGCGAGGAGAAATTGCAGGAATTTTATTTCATCTGAACAACAGACTTCCAAAAATCAAGATCACCATGGAACTGGAAAAGGACCAACAGCTACCTTTCATCGATGTATGTATAAAGAAAAAACATGGAGGTGTAGGCTATACGGTACATAGGAAACCAACACACACGAACAGGTACCTACACGTAGAATCTCACCACCACCCATCGCAGCTACATTCAGTGATCAAAACACTAATGACAATGTCAGAACCACCACAAAGAAGAGGAAATTAAAAACGTTAAATTAGCCTTACAACAAAATGGTTTCTCTGGCAACAATACCAAGGGGGCTTTAAGACCTAGATGACACAAAGAACAGAAGGAAGAAGATAAACCAATAGCTCTCCTGCCATATGTCAAGGAAACTACCGACAAAATAAGCAGTTTGAAAGGAATATAAAATAGAAACCATTTTCAACACAGACAGGAAGATTGGCAATATGGCACCATCAGCCAAAATAAACATTCCTCTAGAAGACCAAGAAGTATATGAAGTTCCCTGCGGAGACTATGAAAAGACGTACATTGGACAAACTAATAGAAGAATTCAAACCCGGAAAAAAAGAACATCGGAATGCTCTCCAGAAAAATGAAAAAACCTCATCATTAGCTCAACATGCAAAAAACACTGGCCACCAGGTTGATATCGATAATATCAAGATACTAGCAAGAATGGAGCATAGGGCAAAAAGAATAATTAGAGAGGCCATCGAAATTGAAAACCATCCTGAAAATCTCAACACACGCGACGACACCCAAAGATTACCAACAGCTTGGAAACCTGTCCTGGAAACTAAGAAGATTAATAAACCAGTGATACGCGACGCCGAGAATAGGCCAAGCAGAACTCCAGCACCGTTAAACGTAAAACCCGTGACGCACAGCCACAAGAAGAAAACCATACACCGGAACGAAAGCTCATCAAGTGGACAAACATCTTCCTACTGAGTTATAACACTTAGGCCCCATTGGGCCCCTTGTGCATCCTCCCAGCGAAAGATCAGCTCTCCTGAGCCGTCAACCAATCTATCAAGGAGAAAAGTTCACTCGCAGAATACATGGAAATCTGTCTCGTTTCCCTGCTCACAGCCTCTACAGAGAGGAGTTTCGCACTCATATTGTATAGAGGCGTTTCTTTAGCCAACAGTGTCCGGTTTAAATACCTGATACCAGGCGAAGGCTTATCCAGGTAGGTACTTTTTGGGGTATCCTAAGAACTCCTTAGCAAATTGACAGCTGTTTATTTCATCCCACTGTGTTCTAAACTCTTTGTGGATGTTTTCCTTAATCATTTCAAAAAATGCTGACAACGAGAGCACACTGGAGGGACCGTGTCCAAAGATAATAAGTCCCTATACCCTTCTAACTAGCTTGTCAGCTTCTTTATTGCCATTGCACTAGTTGTGTCCCTTAACTCAGGATACAGATATGCTGTTGGTAGCTGAGGCCCAACAGCGCTTAGTGGCATTCCCATACCGATCTGGACATTACCTTCCGATTATGGAAGATCAGTACTTATTGCTTACTATCTGTGTAGATTTTAATACCTTTGCCCGTTATCTGCTTGCGGGCAATTTCTTTAGCATTTATGGTTATATCTGCCAGTTCCGCTTGTATTACAGTTCCTATTTGATCTGTTAGTGAAGATGTTAATGACACCATCACTGACGGTCTCCTCCCATTTTTGAAGAGTACCGTGTAGGGTTTGTCAAACACAAACTGAGGAGAAATGCTGTAAGTGCCTGCAGAAGAGGTATCTTTCTGACGGCATCATTCCATAGGCGACACCTGACTTCTCCACATCCTACTTTGGTTTAACATCAACATTTTTGAAGCAAAGCATAATTGTCCATCAGAGCCACCTCCTTTAGATAAATATCTAAGGATGGGAGTCCTCACCTGAGGTCCTCACCTCTATTGGTAACGTTGGTCCGACAGCGGCTGCTTTGTGCACACTTAAAGTACATATAATTTACTACTTTTGTGCACAGGGTTAGTTCTACAACTTAAAAAATGACAGAGTAATGAATTTTTTAAAAACACTGTTTTCCGCCATTTCCGGGTTTTCTTCATTTCTAATTATCCGATCGGATCGATCCACCTTTCGTTTTATTCAAATTTCGATTTTCTACAAATTGCTTCGTTAGTGGTTTTATAAACAAAAAACTAAAAAAATGCGTTTTTTGCATAAAAATGGTTATAACAAAATTAAATAATGGTAAATTGGAGAAGGAAGCATATAAGCATATATCTACAGACTGTCTTTTATATGATGGGGCAGTCTGTTTGCTACTAGTATTTTTGCCACAAACAAAACCTCTATTGATTGGCATAGCAAGCTACTCTTTGCACCTGGCTGAGCTTTTGTTTAGCTACTGTCTGTTATGTTTTTGACCACCAGATAACTGTTCCGTTTTTATATTACTTGTAAGTAAAAAATCGCTTCCCATACTATTATTTTTATTCTTCAGTTAAGGAAAAATTGAGTCACTCGGTATGTTAAAGCTGGGAAACAAATTTTGCATGCAGTTAATATAATGAAAAATTATTTATCTGGAATGTATACAAAATTAGTATATCCATTTTATTGGAAAATATAACAAAAAAACATTTTTTTTAATACTATTATGAGAAACCTGTAAATCTGTAAACAGTCAGCTGCTTTAATTCATGTAATCTAATTTCACGTTTTTGAATATTCAAATTAATATCACATCTCTAAAACAAGACATTTATTTTTAGGATCACGTCGAGGTTCAAGAGGAAGCAGTAACACTTCAGCGATATCTACCAAATCAAATAAGAGTCCACCTCAGGCACCGAATCTAAATTCTGTGACCACCCCGATGTTAGAAAATGTTACAGTGGAAGTTCAAGGACCGAAAGCCTAGCTCAGCTTCAGTACAAATATCATATTTCTAATTTGCACAAAATATTTTTATTTAAATATGCAAATGAAGAATAGAGGCAATGCTATTGTTTGCTAGGCATTTTGAATACTTCAATCTATTTACTAATTCAGTAGTAATAGTGATGTTAGGGACCAAAAGGTAGGATTTGCATTTTTGTCCAATTCACATCACATCACATTCACTTCAACATAATTATGTAAAAGAGTCAGTAAAATTATTTTAACTTCATTTAAAATTCACAAGAAACGTAAAAACATAAATTCTATTTATTGGCACAAGTTTATTAAAAATAATAGCACCAAACAACTTAGATTCTAGATTTAATACTTATATACATTTATCCGCTTCACTTAATTTATACAAATTAAGTTTGGTGGTAACAAAAATACTGGGAATATTTTGTGATACTACCAAAGAGAGCTGTGATTGTATGTTAGTAGCTAATAAAAACTATGATAGTCAGAAAGTACTGGGAAAACTTTTTGCCCATTTTAGTTTCCTTAAATGAAATCATAGAATGATATGTGTTTACCTAGAATACATATCTTTCTGCTTGATATCATCGAACTCTACATATGGTGTTCATACGAAGCAAAGCTACATCAGTAACATACAAAAAAAATGCTCACTAATTAAATATACCTCTAAAATTTCTATTTTTTAGTCTTAGATTTTATAATAATAGGGCTAAATTTTAGACAAAAATATAATTTCTTAACTAATAAAATAACCTTGTAATATTAAACACATGCAGGCTTACCTTTTGCTTTCAAAGAGAGTGAATATTATCTATAACCAGTGAGTGTTTAATATTAATCAAAAATTTATATTGTATTTAATTAGCTTTTATCTTTATACTCTTATACTATATACTTGTATTTTCGCTATACTGTACTTGCCAATACTTTTAATAAAATGCTGTTAAATGATATTTATGCTTTTCCTTAGAAAAGAGTGAGACATAATTTTTATATGAGTTATTTATATCAATTAGAGTCAGCCTAATATAGACATTTGTAGAGCTTACAAAATTTCTCTTGGAAAAGTGTTAGAAAAGTAAAATCTCTGATTTACTGCAATGGTAAATATCCGTTTTCTAAAAGTTTTCAATACCTGCTAACTGTCAAATATATGTCCTTGTCGTATACTCGTTAGTAAGTTCGTAAGTTGGTTGTTTACGTTTTTGTAACGATATAAAAAATATAGTTAGTGGGAATAAATAAAAGCTGTGCATCTATTTAATTCCACTGAATAAAGCTCCCTGCAATAGGTTATGGACCCAGTTACCAAAAAGGCAGAAAATCGGGTAATGCAATAGAAGGTAATAACCATAAAACAACTCGTTTAAAGTGCATAAAATAACAAAAAAAAACTTACAAAAGAAATACAAATAAAGAAAAAATAAAATGGGTGAAACTACAAATTCAAGCGTTTTAAAATTAACGGGGGATAATTGGCAAATATGGAAATTCCAAACAATGATAATACTAAAGAGCAAAGCTGTGTTTGATGTGGTAGATGGATCAAGAATTCAACCATCAACTGCAGGAGACGACCTAACAAAATGGAAAAAGGACGATGCTAAAGCACAGGAAATGCTAGTAACTCGCATGGACGAGGTACCACTAATTCACATACTGTCATGTGAAACATCTAAAGATATGTGGACAAAACTAAAAAAAGTACGATAAAAAGTCAGCGGTCAATCCACCTGTTACAACAAAGGTTTTTCTTGTTAGAATTCGCCTCGTCAGTATCTATATTTATTTCCAAGATAGAAGAAATTCAAAATAAGTTAAAAACGGCAGGCGAGGCTCTGTCAGATAAAATGGTAATTACAAAAATTTTAATGGCCCTACCTGAGCAATATCGCCACTTTAGATGGAGAGTGTACCGGTTGAAGGACAGACATTGGAAGAGCTAATGTCAAGACTACTCCTAGAAGAAGAGCGTATGAAATCACAAGAATCTACACAAGCTCTAGCTACAAAAGTTAACAAAGGAAATACAAAACGGTGCCATATTTGTTCTAAAACAGGACATCTAGCCTGAAATTGTTATTTCAGAAATAAAAACAAACAAGAAGGTCAAAGTAACAGCAAGGATAAAAAGTTTTGTACTCACTGCAAGAAGCCTGGCCATGAGATACAGAGATGTTGGTTCAAGAAAGAAAATAAGGAAAAGTCCAGTGAGAAAAAGAATAAAGAAGGAGAAAATGACACAAATGTCTTCATGGTCAACACAAAACAGTTAAAAAAAATGATTGGTGCTTAGATTCGGGAGCAAATGAGCATATGTGTTGGGACAGAAACATGTTTCAAGCCATAAATAAACTAAAAACCCCAAAAATGGTTCAAGTTGGAAACGGAGAAAAGTTAGAAGTAAAAGGAGTTGGAAACAAAACTATGGACATACAATGGTGAAAAACAGATAGAAACAATAATAGCACGGGTGTTGTATGTACCAGATCTCAAATTTAATTTATTCTCTGCAGGTTGTGCCTTAGATAGAGGTTACTACATGATGTCAGATAAGGAAAAATGTGAATTTGTAGATAAAACCGGCAAAACTAGGGCACTGGCTATAAGGATAAATAAATTATATAAATTGCTGTTCAGTACCCAAAAATCTACAGACTATGAGTTAGCAACAATGTGTACTACACAAATAAATAAAAGTAATACCTGTTCAGATGAGATTGACTTACAAAATCCAATATCAGAGTGTATGAAAGTTAAATCAATAGAGAGTATTCAAAATTAGCACATCAAAACATAAAACATGTCAGAGAAATACTAACAGAAAATGGAATAGAGTTTATCAATGTCGAAAACTTCATATGTGAACAATGTTTAGCAGGCAAGCAGCATAGACAAAGGTTTGAAAACAGCGAGTCAAGAGCTACCGATCCATTAGAACTAGTGCATGCAGATGTATGCGGACCTATGGAGACCGAGTCACTCGGAGGAGCCAGATACTTTCTACTGTTTAAAGATGACTATTCCTCATATAGACACATATACTTTATGAAACATAAACCAGAGGTAAAAAGCAATATTGAAAAATTTATATCTCTAGCAGAAAGAGAAACAGGATATAAAATGAAAATTCTAAGAACAGATAATGGCTTAGAATTTTTAAATAAAGAAGCACAAGAATTACTGGAAGGTAGAGGCGTCAAACATCAACGTACAGTGGCCTACACACCAGAACAAAACGGACGAGCTGAAAGGGAGAATAGAACACTTGTTAAAGCTGCAAGAAGTATGTTAAATGGGAAACAAAAGTTAGAAAAAATCTTTTGGACAGAGGCAATAAATACAGCTATATATACACTAAACCGAACTAGACCAAGCCACCAAAAATTAAAAACCCCTTATGACTTATGGCATAAGAAGAGAGCTGATATAAAACAGTTTCAAATTTTTTGCAGCAAAAAAAAGAAAAACGGTTAAAATGGGACACTAAGAACCTAACAGGAGTATTTTTAAGATATGGAGAAAATGTAAAAGGATACCGAATATATTTTCTAAACAAAAACAAAGTTGAAACTCACAGAGATGTCGTTTTCCTACCAGAAAGTGGTAAAATAATAGAAATAACAGAAGAATCGATAGTTACAGAAGAAAATGAAGAAAATTTGAATGAAGATAAAGAGTTTGAGGAAGAAAATGTAGAAATAAATAACGAAATAAGTGACAATGACTCCTATCATAATACAGAAGAAAGTGAAATGTCAGACTCTGGTAATGAAATAATATAATCAAGATATAACCTACGAAGAGAAATGAAGAAAAATACCAGATTCCAATACTATGAGATGGATATGGACAAAGTTCTAGTAACAATGAGTGATGGAGAACCAGTTTGTTATAAAGATGCGATCGCAAGCAGGGATACTAAGAAATGGAAAGTGATGTGAAAGGAAAAGCTGTTCAGTGTAAATGGGTATTTAAAAAGAAGAAGGACGAGGATGGTAATGTGATAAAACATAAAGCAAGACTAGTAGCAAGAGGATTCCAACAAACTAGTATGTACAGTTCTGATATTTACAGTCCTGTAGCAAAGTTAACCTCTATAAGAATTTTTTTAGCCCTGTGCAACAATTTTAATTTAAAAATTCATCAACTTGACGTTTGTAGCGTTTTCCTTAACGGTGATATAAATGACGAAGTATACATTTCCTTACCTAAAGGTTTTGATCAAAATACAGGAAAACTTACAAAGTTAAGAAAATCCTTGTATGGTTTAAAGTCGTCATCTAAAAATTGGTGCGAAAAATTTAATGATTTGATGTTAACACTTAACTTTACCAGATCAGAAAATGAATATTGCATTTATATAAAGACTACAGACAACTCTATGATTTTTATTTTGATTTATGTAGACGATTTATTGTTAGCTGGTTCTAACTTCAGAAGTTAACCAAATGAAACAAATTTTGAGTAATAATTTTAAAATGAAAGACTTGGGACCTGTAAGACAATTTTTAGGCATGTTAATTATGCAAGATTTATCCGAAAACAAAATAACTATAAATCAAACGGCATACCTTAAGAGTATTTTAAATCGTTTCAATTTAGAAAATTGCAAACCAAGTAATACTCCAGTGCAAGTAAATTTTAGGCATGATGAATTGAAACGTGAAAAATCCGAGACTCAAGAAATCGTGGTTGTCCGGTAAGTTGGTGTTTACGAAAACAGTCAACAGTTGCTCTGTCATCAACTGAAGCAGAGTCCATTGCGTTGAGTTTAGCAGTAAGTGAAGCATGTTGGCTTAGAAATTTAGTATTTGATTTTAAAATGGCAGACGATAACCTCTTAAGTGTTGTCATTTTTGAAGACAATCTGCTATAAAAGTTTGTAAGAATCCCGAATTTCACAAAAGACTCAAACACGTCGATATACGTTTTCACTTTATTAGAGACAAAGTTGGAGATAAAATTATCATATTGAAATATATTCCTACAAACTTGTAGATAGACTTCTTCACTAAACCATTATCTTTGACTGTATTTAATAATTTTAGTGACAAGTGTGGTTTAAGCCTATAATAAGAAATTTATCTTAAGATATGTAAATTTACCATTGAGAGTGTTAGAGAAATAAGATCTCTGATTTACTGCAATGGTAAATATCCGTTTTCTAAAAGTTGGCAATACTTGCTAACTGTCGAATATATGTCCTTGTCGTATACTCGTAGTAAGTTCGTAAGTTGGTCGTTTAGGTTTTTGTAACGATATAAAAAATATAGTTAGTGAGAATAAATAAAAGCTGTGCATCTATTTAATTCCACTGAATAAATCTACCTGCAATAAAAAGATAACACATTAAATTAGTTAAATATCAATTTCAAAGTAAATACAAACAGCAGTAAAATAATAATCTCATTTATATAATGCATGTTGCATTTTGACCTGCGGACTTCTTTTTGGATTGTAACAAATAACCTTTTATTTTCACTTTTTTACACTTGTAGAAGTTTTAAGTCAGCAAAGGCTGGTGACAACAATTTTCTAAGAATGGATATACTACGACGACGATGATAATAAATAAATAAATAAAATAAAAAAATGAAATCGTCTTTATTGTTTATAAAAAAGAAATTTCATATAAAAGGCGAAGTTATAGCCTCATGGCTACTCTTCCACTTACACCTGTAACGAGAGATTCTTCAGAAACGTTTAATTAGGCTAAATTTTGGTATATCTCCCCATAGCACTTTTAAGCAGTGTTTCACTACTAATAATCTTTTGATAGTACCCTGCATCTATATCTACAGGGTGTTTATAAATAAGTGCGAAATATTTTAGGGGGTGGTTGCAGATATTTTGTGAAAATACACGTAGGTCGAAATATGTTTCCAAGATACCTACAGTTTTAATTTGTTATTCATTTTTATTAATTATTTCAAAGAGTTTTAAAGATATTAACTCAAAATTTGAAAAACGCTTTGAAGGGATAAATGTGCATTTTTGCAGTGCTTCGAATATTTCTACTTGCACCAACGGCGTTCGTGCAAGAATGCCAGAACCTTTTTTATTAAAAAAATGGCACGCCACTGACTTTTTCCCGTTTTGATTATTTTTTAGAAATCCATCATCAATTCTGAGTGAAATTGATCTCCAAATTTTTTCGTAGGAAAAAAATAAAACATATTTTATTGCAAGTTGTGTATTTTTAATTTTTATTGATACTGTCACGGGACGCAAGAAAAATCCAACATTGCGCCCCGTGATTTCCTGCCAAGGGCCTTTTTGAACAGCAGGCTGCGGCGCACTCGACGTTCAGTCCGCAGTCCGCCCGCTTTTTATTAAATAACCACCGTTGTAACCGTGCGCATGCGTCGTTTGCACCGCCGGTCCTTCCGGCACCTTCGTCCGGGTCTAATTCGTAAATCGGATATGTAATGCTACCTCCAGGAATGTTATTTGGTCGAATCCCACCGGGATTCTGGTCAACGGTCGTACCTACGACGGTGTCTAACTCCCCGACACCCTCGAATGCTCCTTCGAGAGATTCGGTCGTCGTTAAGGATTCCTGCAAGCGATCTTCTTAGATATCGCGAGAAGGAGGTAACGCACATGCGTCCCGTTGATTTCTTGAAGTCATTTTTTGGTAACAGTACAATAAAATAGGTATATATATATACGGGTTCACGAACCCCTATCTCTGAACAAAGTGACAACGGAACAATTTAAACTTAGTTGATGACTAATCAATTTGCTAGACTTTACTTGGAATTCACTCGATAGTGACAAACGATCTTTATAGTTCAAATAAAACCCGTTTTCGCTGAATCTCGAATACTGTCTTAGAAAGTTCAACTCTATTACTCGCGACACTACACTATTGTTCATAAAGTTCTGAATTTAACACAATATATCTATAGTCTCTCAAGTCTTTCTGATATACTCGTTCAATCTCGATTAAAAAAAAACCTTTTACACTTACCCAGTGTACTACAGTCTGCTCCGGAATAGCTCGGGAATCGTCCTTGTCAATAGCACTCACTCGGTTTTATAACAACGCTCTAGTCAATTTATTATTAGTCAGTTTACCACTAGATTATTTGGCTCTCATAGCCAATACTAATGTTTCTTATTTTCAGATATAGAGATACTACTATTTACTTATGTTTATTTTTTTCTTTCAGGTACTAAACTACTACAAAGTCAACGCTGAAAGCTGAAACCAACGTAGAAACTCTAACTAGCGTGGGTTTCGAAGCTCTCGAAGTCTGCTGAAAACATTCCGCGGCTCCGGTCTTAAATAATAGGTCGGACCGATAGGCCCCTCCCCAAAACGCCGTTTCCACCAATCCTAGGCTCGTATTTTCTGATACGTTCAACAAAACTAACGACTAAAATTTTCACCTCGCATTTCGCGGATCACGGTCGTCGTCGTCGCGAAACCGTGACACCACCCCCCTCCGGAGACGGCTAGTTATCCCTGATTACCTAGGCGTCTTTACAAAATCTTAATAACTAAAACATACATATTTACATATTTACAAAAGTACATTACGATTCTTTAGGGGTACAACCCTACAATAGGAACCTCGAAAAAGGACTTTGGAAACTGCTCCTCTTCCACGACGTCTTCCATCTCGATCATCGCACCCACTCTTTCGTCCCGCGGCACTTTCGACTTAATCGTCTGGCTAACAGGGTCCTCCACTTTCACCAAAAAACTCGAACTCGTGTCTGTAACAAACGGGGCCAGATTTAATTTACGGAAAGAAGGATAAAAGGATACTTCCCTTGTTTTGGTTGGTATCCAAATATCTCCTTCATTCCCTATCCTGCTTCTCTCCATTCTAGGTGCCGTCGACAGTGGTTCTCGTTGCATGTAGTACATCTTGGAAGTTCCAGGTTGTGGTGACATAGGTCTCTCAGCATGGGTAAGTATGTTCGACTGACGATTTGCGTTCTCTCTGGTTGGGCTTACACTTCTCTCTCTTTCCGGGCTTCTCATAACATTCTCGGAATCCGAATCGGGATATGCGAAACAATCCGATGCCGTTCCATCATTGGAAACTTCCGATTGTTGATCCTGTTCGATCGGTTCTGCTATATTCTCTTCAACCTCGTCTGGATTTAACATGACATTATCAGGTATTTCGTCTTCTTCGGGAATATGAAGTGGATCTCTTTCGACTTCTCTATCTTCTGGCCTATCCCTCCACGGTCTTAGGTCATCCACATGAAGTAGAACTATTGGTCCACCTCGATCTACCTCATAAACATTGAGTCCACAAACTCTAACTATCCGGTACGGTCCACTCCATGGCAATCCCAATGGTGTCTGCGTTCCTGGGTGGCACCTCACTAATACTCGGTCCCCCACTTGGAACTGGGATTCTCTGGATATAAATTCCTAGCGAATATGATTTGTCTTCGTCGCACACGATCAAGTCTTCTTCCTCGTTCTACCGGGTTATTTCCTACTTGCTGCCCTACTTCGGGGTGTCCCCATTCTCCGGATCTAACTAGTTGTGCTCCCAACAAAACTGTGCTAGGGCTCATTCCGGTAGCCGAATTCTTACGGTTTCGTAACGTAAACAGGGCTTGGTTGACCGCTGCATCCCATTGATCCTCTTCTCTTGGTTGACAATATATTCGTAATAACTTTTTTAATTCTTGATTTCTTCTCTCCACTGGGTTACTTCTTTGATGATAAATGGGAGAGAAGTATTGATTTATAAACTTCTCTTGTAGATACTTGGTCCACACCTTACTCCTGAATGTTGGACTATTATCGCTGATTACACGTTCCGGATATCACCATCGTTGACATACATTCTCCATAAAATCGATCAGGATACGAGGTCTCACTTGAGGTACAGGTAGTGCTTCCACCCATTTTAAACAAACATCAGTCAATACGATTAAAAATCTATTTTTCTTCCGCGTCTGAGCGTACGGCCCCATGATATCCATACTCACGACCTGCCACGGCCTTTGTGGAGGTCTTGGTTTAAATGGCGCCTTTTCTTGCCATGCCCTTCCTCTCTTCGAAGCCGCGCACAACAGACAATATCGCACATGTGTCTTCACCTGGCATCTCATCGACGGCCAATAATACAAAAGTCCAATAGAACGAATAGTTTCATCTCTTCCGGGATGCCCCGCACCCAAACTATCGTGATACTCGTTTGTAACTCTCGGCCAAAATTCTAGAGGAACGACCAGTCTGTAGGCGTCTCCTTCTTTATACCACACTAAGTCATCTTTGACTTCATAATTTTCCATCAGGGTTCGTTTCCATGGTGCATCCGCTGGTTCTTCTCCTTGCTGCAATCGTCGTATCCGGGCCTTTGTAACCGCATATTCCGGACTGTCCTTTTGGGCTCTCACGATAACTTCATATAAGGGTAAATTTTGGTCATCAATTTGATTTATCGTTATTGGTTGTACGAACGTCGGTGGAATCCGAAATGTGCTTTCTCTAGACTCTTCGATACTTCTCACCATTTGTAATGCTAACTAATCGTTTCTTTCTGTTTCAGGTACTACCTCGGGGAAACTTAACCGCTCCTCCTCCAACGGCTCCAGGACCTCCTCTTCAGGATTTCGACTTAAAAAGTCAGGTAAGTAATTCGACTTCCCCGGACAATGTTCCACCGTAAACTTGAATTCTTGTAGGTACAACGTGTATCGGGTCAATTTCGCTTTATCTTCTCTATATTTTTGTAACCATAATAGAGCTTTACTATCGGTCCTTAGGGTAAATTCCCGTCCATCTAATAAGAGTCTATATTTCCGGCAGGCCCACACCACAGCTAGCACCTCTTGCTCATTGCAGTGGTAGCGGGTCTCAGCTGGGGAAAACTTCGCACTCGCACATGAAACAATCAGTTTTTCCTTATTCTCTCCTTCTTGAAATACCACCGCCCCCATACCAATCGAACTAGCATCCGTTTGGACTATATATCGTTTGTTTGGGTCTGGTCGGTGCAAACGCAAGGGTTTAGACAATACCAATTTCAAATTTTGAAAAGCTTCTTCAGTTTCTTTATTCCAGAAGAATTTCCTTTTCCCCAGTAACTTCGTTAACGGGCTGGCTATCTCCGAAGAATGAGGAACGTATTCCCTCAGCCAGTTCGCCACTCCTAGGAATCTCTGGACATCTTTTTGGGATTTCGGGCTTTCGAAACTTTGTATCTTCCGAATATGTTTTTCCTGGGTTTCGTTATGGGATGTGGTAATCTTGTGTCCTAAATAATTCATTTCCTGCACACTGAACATGCATTTCCTTACAGCACACCGCAGTCCATGGCAACGCAGCCTCTCCAAAACTAATCTTAAATGTTTCTCGTGTAGTTCTCTATTAGCAGAATATATTATTATATCGTCTAGGTATACCTGGACGAAGTCATTCACATAACCAGCTAATACCTCTAACATTAGTTTTTGAAACGTGGCCGGCGCGTTTTTAAGCCCAAAAGGCATGACTAAAAATTCATACGCTGCGCCGTCCGGTGTGTGAAACGCTGTTAAATGGACAATATCTCTGGCCATGGACACCTGCCAGTATCCACTCCTTAGATCTAGGGAAGTGAACACTGTAGCGTCCCCTATGTCCTTCAGAATCTCTCCAATAGGTGGCAACACGGCAACATCATCTTCGGTAATCGAGTTGAGTTGGCGATAATCCACGCAAAAGCGTGTAGCTCCATCTGCTTTTTCCACAAGTACGATTGGTGAGCTATACGACGAACAACTCCGCCGTATTACTCCTGCTCTCAAAATCTGGGTCACTTCTTGGTCAATAATTTGCTTCTTCAACGGAGAAAATTTATATCTGCGAATTCTAAAGACTCTATCTTCTTTCAACTTTATCTGGTGTTCTACTAAATGAGTGCACGACTGTGTCACCTCCTCTTGAAAAACCTCTGGGAAATCGTTCGCGATACGTTCGTAACAAGGCACCCACATATCCGGGCAAGTTCCTTCTTCGAACTTCACTGGATTATACATCTTTGGATTCCGCCCTTGCAATACCCAATACGCAGCTCGTCTTTTTTCCTTCCCAAAATAAATAGCTCCGTGTGTATAATCAATCGTAGCTTCTTCTCTTTTCAACCAGTCGATACCCAATATTAATTCCTCTTTCAAACCTTCCATCAAATAAACTTGGATCTAGGTTGTACTTTCCCCAATACACACATCCAATTCTACTGGCCCATACGCCCAGGTCTCTTTTCCATCAGCTAACCACACTCGTTTTTTCTCCTTTGTACAATTTCCTTGGTAATAACCTGGTATTAGAAAAGAATTTGTGGCCCCCGTGTCAATGAGTGCGACCACGTCTTGTCCATTACAACTGGTCAGTATTCTCGGTAAGTCCATCTGGTAAGCATTCTGTATGAAGTCCGCTGTTATACTTCCACTATTGACTCCTAAATAGTGGAAGCTCCCTAGTTTTCCTGATTCGGTTGATTTTCCGGGACTCTTTGTCCAGGACCACTTCGGTCTGACTCACCCCGATTCGACTCTTGACTGATTATCTCATCTCGTCTGTTCTGCCTACGATCTTGCTGGTTAGGATACGTCAAAGCTCTCCTAGGACATTCACGAGCGTAGTGGTTCCCTCCACATTGGAAACACGACACTTCCATCGGCCTTGGTCTCTCTACCGGCACTAACTCTCTACTCGTTGACGGCTCTCTACTAGCCCTTCCTCCTTGTATACTTTTCATTTGTATCTCCACCTCACCGGCAATCATCGTCAACCTCTCCACCGAGTTGATTTGTTGTCCGACTAAGTGTATTTGCAATTCAGGTCTCAACAACCCTTTCATCTGTAACGACATGGCTCGTTCATCCATGCCTAACCTCAATCTTCTAAATAATGCCGATTTTTGCGCAAGAAACAACGCCACATTTTCTTTCCCCTNTATTCTCTTCAACCTCGTCTGGATTTAACATGACATTATCAGGTATTTCGTCTTCTTCGGGAATATGAAGTGGATCTCTTTCGACTTCTCTATCTTCTGGCCTATCCCTCCACGGTCTTAGGTCATCCACATGAAGTAGAACTATTGGGCCACCCCGATCTACCTCATAAACATTGAGCCCACAAACTCTAACTATCCGGTACAGTCCACTCCATGGCAATCCCAATGGTGTCTGCGTTCCCGGATGGCATCTCACTAATACTCGGTCCCCCACTTGGAACTGTACTTTCGGTCTTGGATTCTCTGGATATAAATTCCTAGCGAATATGATTTGTCTTCGTCGCACACGATGAAGTCTTCTTCCTCGTTCTACCGGGTTATTTCCTACTTGCTGCCCTACTTCGGGGTGTCCCCATTCTCCGGATCTAACTAGTTGTGCTCCCAACAAAACTGTGCTAGGGCTCATTCCGGTAGCCGAATTCTTACGGTTTCGTAACGTAAACAGGGCTTGGTTGACCGCTGCATCCCATTGATCCTCTTCTCTTGGTTGACAATATATTCGTAATAACTTTTTTAATTCTTGATTTCTTCTCTCCACTGGGTTACTTCTTTGATGATAAATGGGAGAGAAGTATTGATTTATAAACTTCTCTTGTAGAGACTTGGTCCACACCTTACTCCTGAAGGTCGGACCATTATCACTGATCACACGTTCCGGATATCCCCATCGTTGACATATATTCTCCAAAAAATCGATCAGGATACGAGGTCTCACTTGAGGTACAGGTAGAGCTTCCACCCATTTTGAACAAACATCAGTCAGTACGATTAAAAATCTATTTTTCTTCCTCGTCTGAGCGTACGGCCCCATGATATCCATACTCACGACCTGCCACGGCCTTTGTGGAGGTCTTGGTTTCAATGGCGCCTTTTCTTGCCATGCCCCTCCTCTCTTCGAAGCCGCGCACAACAGACAATATCGCACATGTGTCTTCACCTGTCTCATCGACGGCCAATAATACAAAAGTCCAATAGAACGAATAGTTTCATCTCTTCCGGGATGCCCCGCACCCAAACTATCGTGATACTCGTTTATAACTCTCGGCCAAAATTCTAGAGGAACGACCAGTCTATAGGCGTCTCCTTCTTTATACCACACTAAGTCATCTTTGACTTCATAATTTTCCATCAGGGTTCGTTTCCATGGTACATCCGCTGGTTCTTCTCCTTGCTGCAATCGTCGTATCCGGGCCTTTGTAACCGCATATTCCGGACTGTCCTTTTGGGCTCTCACAATAACTTCATATAAGGGTAAATTTTGGTCATCAATTTGATTTATCGTTATCGGTTGTACGAACGTCGGTGGGATCCGTAATGTGCTTTCTCTAGCCTCTTCGATACTTCTCACCATCTGTAATGCTAACGCATCGTTTCTTTCTGTTTCAGGTACTATCTCGGGGGGACTTAACCGCTCCTCCTCCAACGGCTCCAGGACCTCCTCTTCAGGATTTCGACTTAAAAAGTCAGGTAAGTAATTCGACTTCCCCGGACAATGTTCCACCGTAAACTTAAATTCTTGTAGGTACAACGCGTATCGGGTCAATTTCGTTTTATCTTCTCTATACTTTTGTAACCATAATAGAGCTTTACTATCGGTCCTTAGGGTAAATTCTCGTCCATCTAATAAGGGTCTATATTTCCGGCAGGCCCACACCACGGCTAGCACCTCTTGCTCATTGCAGTGGTAGCGGGTCTCAGCAGGGGAAAACTTCGCACTCGCACATGAAACAATCAGTTTTTCCTTATTCTCTCCTTCTTGAAATACCACCGCCCCCATACCAATCGAACTAGCATCCGTTTGGACTATATATCGTTTGTTTGGGTCTGGTCGGTGCAAACACAAGGGTTTAGACAATACCAATTTCAAATTTTGAAAAGCTTCTTAAGTTTCTTTATTCCAGAAGAATTTCCTTTTCCCCAGTAACTTCGTTAACGGGCTAGCTATCTCCGAAAAATGAGGAACGTATTCCCTCAGCCAGTTCGCCACTCCTAGGAATCTCTGGACGTCTTTTTGGGATTTCTGGCTTTCGAAACTTTGTATCTTCCGAATATGTTTTTCCTGGGTTTCGTTATGGGATATGGTAATCTTGTGTCCTAAATAATTCAGTTCCTGCACACCGAACATGCATTTCCTTACAGCACACCGCAGTCCATGGCAACGCAGCCTCTCCAAAACTAATCTTAAGTGTTTCTCGTGTAATTCTCTGTTAGCAGAATATATTATTATATCGTCTAGGTATACCTGGATGAAGTCATTCACATAACCAGCTAATACCTCTAACATTAGTTTTTGAAACGTGGCCGGCGCGTTTTTAAGCCCAAAAGGCATGACTAAAAATTAATACGCTGCGCCGTCCGGTGTGTGAAACGCTGTTAAATGGACACTATCTCTGGCCATCGACACCTGCCAGTATCCACTCCTTAGATCCAGGGAAGTGAACACTGTAGCGTCCCCTATGTCCTTCAGAATCTCTCCAATACGTGGCAACACGGCAACGTCGTCTTCGGTAATCGAGTTGAGTTGGCGATAATCCACGCAAAAGCGTGTAGCTCCATCTGCTTTTTCCACAAGTACGATTGGTGAGCTATACGACGAACAACTCCACCGTATTACTCCTGCTCTCAACATCTGGGTGACTTCTTGGTCAATAATTTGCTTCTTCAACGGAGAAAATTTATATCTGCGAATTCTAAAGACTCTATCCTCTTTCAACTTTATCTGGTGTTCTACTAAATGAGTGCACGACTGTGTCACCTCCTCTTGAAAAACCTCTGGCAAATCGTTTGCGATACGTTCGTAACAAGGCACCCACATATCCGGGCAAGTTCCTTCTTCGAACTTCACTGGATTATACATCTTTGGATTCCGCCCTTGCAATACCCAATATGCAGCTCGTCTTTTTTCCTTTCCAAAATAAATAGCTCCTTGTGTATAATCAATCGTAGCTTCTTCTCTTTTCAGCCAATCGATACCTAATATTAATTCCTCTTTCAAACCTTCCATCAAATAAACTTGTATCTGGGTTGTACTTTCCCCAATACATACATCCAATTCTACTGGCCCATACGCCCAGGTCTCTTTTCCATCAGCTAACCACACTCGTTTCTTCTCCTTTGTACAATTTCCTTGGTAATAATCTGGTATTAGAAAAGAATTTGTAGCCCCCGTGTCAATGAGTGCGACCACGTCTTGTCCATTACAACTGGTCAGTATTCTCGGTAAGCCCATCTGGTAAGCATTCTGTATGGAGTCCGCCGTTATGCTTCCACTATTGACTCCTAAATAGTGGAAGCTCCCTAGTTTTCCTGATTTGGTTGATTTTCCGGGCCTCTTTGTCTTCGGTCTGACTCACCTCGATTCGACTCTTGACTGATTCTCTCATCTCGTCTGTTCTGCCTACGATCTTGCTGGTTAGGATACGTCAAAGCTCTCCTAGGACATTCACGAGCGTAGTGGTTCCCTCCACATTGGAAACACGACACTTCCATCGGCCTTGGTCTCTCTACCGGCACTAACTCTCTACTCGGTGATGGCTCTCTACTAGCCCTTCCTCCTTGTATACTTTTCATTTGTATCTCCACGTCACCGGCAATCATCGTCAACCTCTCCACCGACTTGATTTGTTGTCCGACTAAGTGTATTTGCAATTCAGGTCTCAACAACCCTTTCATCTGTAACAACATGGCTCGTTCATCCATGCCTAACCTGAATCTTCTAAATAATGCCGATTTTTGCGCAAGAAACAACGCCACATCTTCTTTCCCCTGTGCCTTGCAAAACAGGTCTCGCTGTAACCTAATCCGTAGTGATTCATTATCAAACCGCTGTAAAAAATATCTGGCAAATTCCGAGTAAGTCCAATCGAATCCTCAATAAGGCCCATACCATTTATTTGCTTCTCCACGAAGTCTACTAGCCGCATATCTCGCCCACTCTCTATAATCTAGTCTATTTCTTTCGCATATCTCTTCTATTCTAACCAAAAACTCTTTTGGGTCTTCAAAATCTGCACCCTCAAATGTTGGATCAAATTCTCGGAGACCAATTCTATTTCTCTCTTCTCGAACGGGATTTGTTAACTCTTTCACAATCTTCCCCATAGCTTCTCCAAATACGTCTACTATCTTCTGTACCTCATTTTTCCCACTTCCTTCCGTCGGGCGCCACTGGGTTGTACCTAGCCTGTAACCCAAAACAGGCGTTGCATCAGCTCCTGCTGCCGGTTTATCCATTATATTCGGTATATATTATTCTTCTTCCCTCCACCACTCTCAGTCGGCGGGGCAATGAGACTCGCAATTTCAGGCGCGAGTGTTCGAGCCACGAGTTGGGCGCCACGTAACCGTGCGCATGCGTCGTTTGCACCGCCGGTCCTTCCGGCACCTTCATCCGGGTCTAATGCCTAAATCGGATATGTAATGCTACCTCCAGGAATGTTATTTGGTCGAATCCCACCGGGATTCTGGTCAACGGTCATACCTACGACGGTGTCTAACTCCCCGACACCCTCGAATGCTCCTTCGAGAGATTCGGTCGTCGTTAAGGATTCCTGCAAGCGATCTTCTTCGATATCGCGAGAAGGAGGTAACGCGCATGCGTCCCGTTGATTTCTTGAAGTCATTTTTTGGTAACAGTACAATAGAATATATATATATATGTATACGGGTTCACGAACCCCTATCTCTGAACAAAGTGACAACGGAACAATTTAAACTTAGTTGATGACTAATCAATTTGCTATACTTTACTTGGAATTCACTCGATAGCGACAAACGTTCTTTATAGTTCAAATAAAACTTGTTTTCGCTGAATCTCGAATACTGTCTTAGAAAGTTCAACTCTATTACTCGCGACACTACACTATTGTTCATAAAGTTCTGAGTTTAACACAATATATCTATAGTCTCTCAAGTCTTTCTGATATACTCGTTCAGTCTCGATTAGAAAAACCTTTTTACACTTACCCAGTGTACTACGGTCTGCTCCGGAATTGCTCGGGAATCGTCCTTGTCAATAGCACTCACTCGGATTTATAACAACGCTCTAGTCAATTTATTATTAGTCAGTTTATCACTAGATTATTTGGCTCTCATAGCCAATACTAATGTTTCTTATTTTCAGATATAGAGATACTACTATTTACTTATGTTTATTTTTTTCCTTTCAGGTCCAAAACTACTACAAAGTCAACGCTGAAGGCGTCCACACCACCAAGAATGCAACAAAGACACCAAAGTTCCAGTGACACATATATTACAGGTAAGTTACAAATCAGTTCAAAAATCTCTCATTTACAGGTTTAAATACGACTCCCAGGTAATTTCCCTTGCGATCGCGTCCTATGACGTCACACGTGTAAATTTAGTTCCTACGCGCACTTGATTTAATCCAACCTTTAGTTACGCGATTCCTTTATCCTCCAATTTCCCCACGATTGCCTAATATCAGTCAAAACCGCTCTTTCACGTGACGATTCTACCTGAATTCTTTTCAATAATCGTCCAGGAAACTCCTAACACCCTGTATGACAACTTATCAACGTTACGAACTATCGTGATACAAAATATAACTCTACTCTCTAACAGGTTCCTCCCAGGATACCCTAATGTCAAGTTTAGTAACTTTTATCCCCTTCCACTAACAAACGCATCTCTCCTAAATGTCGGTAAAAGGGTTCCGCAATAACGGTGTCTGTATCCGCAGGCAGATTAAAAGCCCCCTCCAGGGACTCAGTGGAAGTTAAAAACTCCCTGAGTTGCTCCTCTTCTAGTTCTTGAGTCGGTGGAAGCGCGCATGCGCCTTGTTTCTTACTTGATGTCATAATGTACAATACAATAGCAAGAATACAGTAATAATACAGGTATAAATCAGGGATGGAATGAATGTTTCTTCTCAATTTCTCGATTTAACTCTCTCTTTATCTAACTGCAGTTATATATTACCCTAACAACGTTAACAAAGTCAATACTGTTTATTTACCCAAAGTTAATAGTTTATTTCACTTAGTTATTGATCAAAAATTCTAATTCTCGTGGTTCGCGCCGACACACTAAAGATATCAACTCGCGTCACAACCCTTTAATCTATATAGTTGAAGAATCACTGATCAAAGTTCAAAGTCTCAAT
The DNA here is from genome assembly GCF_000390285.2 of Anoplophora glabripennis. Taxonomy (NCBI): domain Eukaryota; kingdom Metazoa; phylum Arthropoda; class Insecta; order Coleoptera; family Cerambycidae; genus Anoplophora; species Anoplophora glabripennis. The sequence continues at coordinate 58,989 of NW_019417523.1, forward strand.
GGCCACTAAGTTTTTTACAGTTCAGTTCCACAACAACAAGTTTTTCACTTACCCTCGTATCTACGGTCTGCCTCGGTAACTGTCCTCGGGTCCGATTCAAACGCCGACACTCACTTGATTTTACTAACAAACTAGTTAATGATTTTTAGAATAGTCACTAATATTCTGTTTTCAGGAAGTAAAACTCGCACCTTACTAACAACACTGTATTTATTGGTAAAGCCGCAAACATCTATATCGTTTCACAGATAAACGGGGGTTCTTATGCTAGTTGAGAACTATAAAAACTACTATAAAAACTTCGTGGTATCCGCAAAGAATAACGGCGAGTTTTCATCATACATAACACCTCCCTCCTTTATTCTTTGAAGACCGGAAGAGAAAAAAAAATAATATTAACAACAAAAAATATATACATAATATTTACACAATTTGCAGTCTATCTGGTGCTTTAATCAAGCTACGTCTCCTTAAACTATATTCCTTATCGCTAGTACTAGAACTTGGTGAATGTAACTGCACAACACTATCACTGGCACTTACGTCTACTACATTATTATCTACATGTGTAGAGAGGGGAATAATCGGAAGAGATTGTTTCAGTGACTGATCATTTTTATTTTATCTTAATTGATTTACATGTCTTTTCCAGACAATTCCTCCCTCAATAGCTACAATATAAGTTTTCCTACCAATTTTTTTGTTTAATGCACCCAGAACAGCACTTTGGATTACCAGATCTGTAATCTCGTACCCATACCAAGTCATGTATCTCAAAATATCTATTATGTTTACCTCTATAATTTTTTTTTTGGCTTGATTGTTTTTGTGTGACAACATTTTGAACGGAAGGTAGCATTAAATCAAATTTTAAACGCAAAGTTCTGCCCATAAGAAGTTTTGCAGGTGACTCTCCTGTTTTTGTATGCGGGGTGTTCCGATATTGAAATAAAAAACGATTTATTATTAAATTGATATCATTGCAACCGTCACTTTTACCTTTCTGAATAGCTTTTTTCATAATTTTAACTCCGCTTTCCGCCTGTCCGTTTGTCTCCGGGTTAAATGGTGCTCCAGTTACATGTTCAATACCACTTTTTGCAACAAAATCTTTAAATTCGTTGGAAGTGAAGGCCGGGCCATTGTCCGTACATATTTTTTTTTGTCAAACCAAACCTTGCAAAAAGATCGCGAAAAATCTTAATTGTAACACTACTAGTTATATTATTTACTTCAAAACACTCTAACCATTTTGAGGTAGCATCTTCCACCACAAAAAAGTATTTACCTAAACACGGTCCGAAAAAGTCTGCATGAATACGCGTCCATACATCTTTTGGCCACTCCCACACAACCAGTGGAGTTTTTTTAGGTGTAACGGCAAATTTTGCGCAACTATTACAATTTTGAGAAATTTGTTCGATTTGCTTATCGATTGAAGGCCACCACACGTATGATCGCGCTAGAGATTTCATTTTTACCATTCCCATATGAGCTGAGTGTTTAAAACATTTTGTCTAAATTTTTGTGGGATTACCAGTCTATATCCCCACATTAAACAATTTTGTTCAATTGATAATTCATTTTTCTTAGTGTAGAAAGGTTCTAAATCTGAAGTTGGGCATTTATTTGGCCATGCATTACGTAGAAAAAATATGACTTTACTCAATATTATATCTTTGGACGTTTCATTTTTAATTTGTTTAAAATCTAATGGAAAACTTGATTCTTTCAAGAAATTTAAATAAGATATTTCGTTCATGTCTATTTGTAAATCACTAAATAAATAATTTTGTTTTGAATAATCTGAATTTTCGTTATCAACTGGATGTCTCGAAATAATCTGCACTATTGTTATTTGAATTTACGTAATGAATGTCATAATCAAATGCTGATAAAATATGCGCCCAACGTTGCAACCGATTAGCTGCGAATTGTGGAATACCTTTCTTAGACCCGAATATCGACAAAAGAGGTTTGTGATCCGAATATAACAAAAACTTTCTACCATATAAATATTGGAAAAATTTTTTTACTCCAAAAATTATCGCACAAGCTTCTTTTTCAATTTGACTATAACTTAATTCAGTCGAGTTTAATAAACGTGAGGCGAAAGCAATAGGACGTTCACTCTTATCATCATATACGTGACTAATTATCGCCCCTACACCAAAACTTGATGCATCTTCCGTTAATTTAATTAATCTGTCTGGGTCAAAATGTGTTAACACTGATGACGACATTAACATTTTTTTACATCCTCAAAACCTTTTTGACATTTACCAGACCACATCCACTTACTATCTTTCTTAAGTAACGAATAAAGAGGTTTTAAAATTGTCGATGCATTTGGAATAAATTTATTATAAAAATTTACCATTCCCAAAAATGATTTTAACTCGGTTACCGTTGTCGGCACCGGCACATTTTTTATCGCGTAAATTCTTTCGTCTGTAGTATGCAAACCGTTTTTGTCAATTTTGTGACCTAAATATTGTACACTATCCTGAAAAAACGAACATTTTTCCTTTTTTACCTTTAATCCGCATTCATTTAAACGCGATAGAACATTTTCCAGGTGCACATAATGTTTCTGGTCATTTTTCCCGGTAATCAAAATATCATCCAAACAGCATACAACTCCTGGCAAATCACATAGCATTTGCTTCATTATATTTTGGAAAATACTGGGTGCGCTAGTTATGCCATATGGTAGGCGAGTATAAGCAAAAAGCCCCTTATGAGTAGATATAGTAACGTATTTTCTTGACTCCTCGGTCAATAAAACTTGTTGATACGCTTCAGATAAATCAATTTTTGAGAATTTATCACCTCCGTGTAATTGACTAAATAGATATTCTATTCTAGGCAAGGGATATTTTTGAACTATTAACTGTTGATTTAAGGTTACCTTGAAATCGCCACAAATTCTAAGATTGCCACTTTTTTTTAAAATTGGAACTATAGGTGTAGCCCAATTTGAAAATTCAACCGGTTCAAGAACATTATTGTTAACAAGTCTCATAATTTCTTTTTCAATTTTTTCTTTTAATGAAAATGGTACAGGTCTTGGTTTACAAAACTTGGGTACAGCAGAGTCTTTCACTTGTAAATTCACTTGAAATTTATTGAAAGTACCTTGCTTATTATCAAATATTTCAGAATATTTTTCAATTAATTGATTAATATTAGCTGAACCACTTAACATGCTCTCATTATTTATAAATTTTAGTTTACCTATTCCTAAATTTAGCATACCTAAACCATTCCTACCAATCAGAGGCGGTCCGCCATCCTTAATTACATAAACCTTTAAATTATAATTTTTGTTTTCAAAAAAAACATCTAATAGTAAATAACCAAGTGGTTTAAATGCAATTCCAATGTAATCTTTCAAAGTTAAATCATTTTTATACATTTCTTTATTTTTAAAATATTTTAAATACAGTTTTTCCGAAATTGCAGCATGTGCAAAACCTGAATCTGCTTCAAAGTTAATTGGAATATTTTCGACAATTAATTTAACATAGCTAGGTTTAACATTGCCTGTTGAGTCAACTTCAATTGAATTTAAATTGAAAATTGTTTCGTCAGGAGGATCTGACTCTGTTTCTGCCATAAAATTGTGACTATTACGCTTTTTTACACGTTTACAGACAGAGGCTAAATGACCCTTGCCACCACATTTATGACAGAAACAATTTCGAAATGAACAATCGTTAGAGTTGTGATTGCGACGTCCACAAACGTTGCATTTACTACCTTTGAGCTGCGCTGACTGTGAAGAATGGCCTGTTGTTCTAGACGGTCCATCAGTCGTTCTATCTTTCTCTCGAGAACGCCAAGAAGTGCTCGCTGCTGCCGCCGCTGGCGACCTCTGCTGCTGTTGCTGCCAAGAGCCTCCTCGTGACGGGCGAAATGTGTTGGAACGCTGTCGGTGAAAATTCACCGGCTCCGTCTTCAAATTACTGCTAAGCAACTTTTCGTTGACGTTAGCCTCCTTGGTCAATGCAATTTTAACCATTTTTGCCAACGTTGTTTCCTTAGAAGATGCATCTTCTTCAAAGCACCTGTCGCGCACTGGACTTTCCCCCAAACCAATCGTGAAAATATCGCGTAACACAATTTCAAATTCCGCACCAAAATCACAGCTTGCTGCCAAACTTTTAATTCTTGCCGACCACTCCGACACACTTTCGTTATCGCCTTTTTTTGCAGTGAAGAATTTCAAACGTTCTGCAAAAACTGATTTAATTGGTGCAAAAAAGTTTGACAAAATTTCCACTAATTCGTTATAAGTTTTGGTTTCTGGTAACTCTGGGGTACACAAATTCCTTAATAATACGTAACAGTCTTCATTTAAAGAACACAAAAGCACTGCTTTTTTTACGGCTATCGTCTTTGATATTATTATAACGAATAGAAAGTTTCGAAATTTTTTACTGGGCACAACAAAAATTCTGTCGAGTTAGGCATTGCTGATACCAAAACGTACCTCTTGCGAATAAAAACGAAAAATAATTTGATTTTTATTCTTATTATTGAGCACACGTCGAAACCACTACGGTTTACGTAAAAAATGGTATCAAAATCCACAAATCCTAATATTCTCGTCGCCAACTTGTTCTGTTTTCAGGAAGTAAAACTCGCACCTTACTAATAACACTATATTTATTGGTAAAAGCCGCAAACATACTATATCGTTTCACAGATAAACGGTGGTTCTTATGCTAGTTGAGAATCATAAAAACTATTATAAAAACTTCGTGGTATTCGCAAAGAATAACGGCGAGTTTTCATCATACATAACACCTCCCTCCTTTATTGTTTGAAGACCGGAAGAGAAAAAAAATAATATTAACAACAAAAAATATATACATAATATTTACACAATTTGCAGTCTATCTGGTGCTTTAATCAAGCTACGTCTCCTTAAACTATATTCCTTATCGCTAGTACTAGAACTTGGTGAATGTAACTGCACAACACTATCACTGGCACTTACGTCTACTACATTATTATCTAC